>NC_059173.1:30033170-30336587 GCF_019923935.1 Bubalus bubalis | reverse complement strand
TTTCAGGGTTAAGAACTGAAATTGGCACTTAGATTAATCCTGTGGCTGGACGTGGCCACAGCCCTCGGCAGGGGCGCGCCATCACAACAATCATCTGTGTTGTTTCTGGCACTTGACAAGAAATGTTGTTTTCACAAGACCTAAGAGTTTTGTCTGGGAAGAGAGAAGAGAGTTGCCAGCATTTGGCTTCATTTGGGGATTTCTCCTTTTTTTTTTTTTTTTCCTCTCGAGCTTAGCGCATAGTCTGTATACCCTGCTTAACCTTTAAAGATCAAGACATTTTAGTGAGGGATTTTGCACACTCGGAGGCACCTGGAAAGTGGTGCTAGGTTGCACACATGAGCTTTGTTTACAGACACATGTGTGATATAAACCACTGTGAAAAAAGAAGAGCTGCCCTCCTTCAGCTGCATTTCATAGCATATGAGATTCCCAGGTCTTTATGCACCACAGAGTCTGGTCGTCCTATTCACCCAAGCTAGTAGATGGAGAAACACATGGGACTCGCCCTTCAACATGAGCTTCCCTGGTGGCTCAATTGGTAAAGAATCTGCTGGCAGTGCAGGAGACCTGGGTTTGATTCCTGGGTCAGGAAGATCCCTTGGAGAAGGAAATGGCAGCCCACTCTAGTATTATTGCCATGGACAATTCCATGGACAGAGGAGCCCGGTAGGCTAAAGCCCTTGGGGTCCCAAGAGTAGGACGTGACCTAGTGACTGAATCACCACTACCAGCCTTACGAGTACAGCAGGTCCTTCAGGTGGACCAGATCCTGGACTGACTGCTGCTGGAGTCAGGCAGCTTCACCAGGACTGCCCTTCCCTAAGGCCACCCGTTCTCACACTTCAGTTTTCTTTTTTTCCATTTAGAGAAAAAGAATATTTTATTGTAGTATAGTGGATTTACAATGTCTTGTTAATTTCTACTGTCCAGCAAAGTGATTCACTTACATATATGTATTCTTTCTCAAGGGCTTCCCAGGTGGCACTAGTGGTAAAGAACCACCTGCCAATGCAGGAGACTTAATAGATGTGGGTTTGATCCCTGGAGAAGGGCATGGCAACCCACTCCAGTATTCTTGCCTGGAGAATCCCATGGACAGAGGAGCCTGGCGTGCTACAGTCCGTAGGGTCACAAAGAGTCAGACATGACTGAAGTGACTTAGCAAGCACACATGTTATTTTTCATATTTTTTCCATTATGTTTTATCACAGGGTGTTGAATAGTTCCCTGTGCTGTACTAGTAGGACCTTGTTTATCCATGCTACATGTAATAAATTGTACCTGCTAATCCCAAACTCCTAATCCACGCCCTTCTGCCACCCACCAGCAACCACAAGTCTGTTTTCTGTGTCTGTGAATCTGTTTCTATTTCATAGATAAGTTCATTTGTTTCATATTTTAGATGCCACAATGGTGACCCACTCCAGTACTCTTGCCTGGAAAATCCTGTGGAGGGAGGAGGAGCCTGGTGGGATGCAGTCCATGGGGTCACGAAGAGTCAGCCATGACTGAGCGACTTCACTTTCACTTTTCACTTTCATGCATTGGAGAAGGAAATGGCAACCCACTCCAGTGTTCTTGCCTGGAGAATCCCAGGGACGGGGGAGCCTGGTGGGCTGCCGTCTATGGGGTTGCACAGAGTCGGACAAGACTGAAGCAACTTAGCAGTAGCAGCAGATGCCACATATAAGTGATAACATAGGATACTCGTTCTGTGATTACTTTTTTAGAAATTCCATGCTAAAAATTATTTCCAACTCCAGGTCTAAAGCACAATGAAATCTCTGCTCCAAGGAATATTATTTTGGAAGAAATGCTACAGTTTGTATTTACAACACTGAAGGTTGAGTTAAGGGAATGAGAAAAAACAGACTCATAGTGATGACTTGGTTTTTCAGTGCCTGTGGGTGAAATTGCACCTTGACTAAGGTGCTTATTTTGGGAGATCCCGGCTCAGCAGTTCATCTGTCACATGAGCAATGACGTTGGTAACAGAACCCAAAGCAACAAAAACCCAAAATAACAAGGAAACTACACAAGTGACTGGTTTCTTGACACTCACTTTTCCATACTTTATGGTCTTGCCTTCATTCTGATGTTGGATTCTTATGGTTCCAGAAGGCAGATGGAAAATTTTGTCTACCCAGGCTGGAGCCCCTCCAAATGCACTGAGCTCTGAGACTTGCCAGCTCAGGGGAGAATCCTAAATGAAAAGGGAGTTTTGAGTAGGGAAACAGACTTGGGGTTTTGCATGGGGAAGCAGAGACTGTCTGCACACAGTGGAGGGTTGCAGCTCCCTGGTGGAGGGTGAGGGCTGCAGCTGTGTGTCCACAGAGCCTGAGTTGGGGGTTGCCAGGCAGGGTCCTGGGCGCTACCCTTGTTTTCCCTGCCTTTGGTCTTCATCCTGTTTACTTCCTCGTGGTGAGAGTCCTAGGAGATCAGAGGGCGATGCCTCTGTTCACCCTGGGGCCCTCCTTTCCTCCTGTGGTTGCAGACTTGTAGGGTGACTCACCCTGCCCTGGGGCTGGGCTGTCTGAGCCATGGTGACAGCCCTGCTCCCAGACTTGAAATCAAGAGAGCTCTGGGTGTCTGCCTTCTCCACCCAATACTCTCAAGATTATTTCAGGATTCTGAACTAGACCTGATGATGTCTTTTTAATGCTTTGGTTGTGGACCTTTTCAGGATGGTCAGAGTCTAAACCTCCAGGAGCAGGCCCCGGGAGTGGGGAAGATGCCGTCAGGGGCCCCTCCTCTGGTCTGGGAGGTGAGGTCATGGCCTGAGTCATGGAGGCCTTGGCAGCAGGACCAGAAAGCAAGGCTGGCCCTCGCCCCGGCCCTTGGGCAGCATCCTGACCTGCCCTTCGGTTCACATTGTCCTCATGACAAATGGGTGACCTCCTGAGAGAAGACAGGGTTCTGCCTTCCAGCAATCTTGGCAAATCTAAACTCATTGTTGCCTCAAAAAAGGGGTTTTAAAAATAGCATGCTCATTAAATGGAGAAACAATACCAAGGCCATTTTTCAAAACAGGTCAAAACCTTGCTCTGACGTATTCCTTTACAATTTTCATTAATAAATAAGTGAAGTCATCTGGGGTGGAATATTTTCTAATGTGCTTTTAGGTGGGTTGGTCTCCTTTTCTGATTTGTACATTTTGTGTCTGGTTAGTTTGTTACTGTATCCTGTTAAATCAGAGCTGCTATTTCTGTCTCAGTCTGGGTTTATATTCATATTCTAGATGGTAGATAAGATGTTTCAGAATTTCACCTTACATTTCTTGACTTTTAAAATTATTTTTTCTATATCTCTTCCATCTGTATGAATGATATCAGTAAATAGTACTTTCTGCAGGCTCAGGGTTCTCCTTTGTTCATATTCTGTAGGTTGTTTAATAGGTAGGACATAATCTACTTTTATTCATTTTTTTTAATAAATAATACATACTCTGCAGTTTACAAGAGAACCTATCAAGGCTAAAGCTTCCCATTGTTGGAATGATAAATATGACCAAACCAAACACAAGAGGAGGACTGAATATGAGTTCTGGTTCCTTCATTCTTAGCAGCTGGTTTGGAGAAGGTGAGTTAGTGTGTTGGAGCAAGGGGTGGAGTCCTGATGTGGTCCAGGTGATGCATGAGTCATATTGAACCCATGAATAGATATCAGGGTAGAGAGAAGGGCACAGAATTCAATACTTTACCGATTAGAGTGGAAACTAAACTGCTGAGTCTTGATGCTCATTAAAATCCCCAAGGTGCTTTTTGCAAGATTATGAGTTGTTTGTTGCATCTTGGCCACATGAGTAATTGCTCGATCAGTCAGTCCTGCGGTTTCATTACTGCAAGGTCACTCTATCCACCATCGCATTCAGAGAGAGTGGCCTTTATAACTGAATTCCTTAATTCACAGACTCATACATTCATCAGGCTTTGCTTTGGGAAATGAAATAGTAGCTGTTTAGCGTCTATAAATTGGAGTTTAGTTTTTTTTTCCCTTTTCTCCTTTTAAATCTTTGGGTTTTGATTTAAGTTTTTGCACAGGAAAAAGCATATTGCAGTCTTAAGTTTTTGCTACTAAGATTATATATATCTTATTTTTAAATAAAAAAAATATTTATGTATTTATTTTTGTTTGCATCAGGTCTTAGTTGCAACAGGTGGGCTTCTATCTAGTTATGGTGCATGGGCTCCAGAGTGTGTAGGCTCAGTAGTTGAGGTGCTTGGGCTTAGTTGCTCTACAGCATGTGGGACCTTATTTCCCTGACCAGGTATGGAACCCACGTCCGCTGCATGGTGGATTCTTAACTACTGGACCACCAGGTAAGTCCCTTTACCCATATATTCCTATCTTGAAATATTAGGAGATCTCTAGACTCTTCATGAGTCTTGGGGGTTAATGGGATGTGAATAGGATGACACCCCCGCCTATTCATTTATTCTTTCAACAAATGTTTCCTGAGGATTTAGTACATAGATGGCAAGATGCTAGACCCAGGTGGTAAAGCGATGAACAGATTATCTGCAACCTCTTGAGACAGGCTGGAACCTGAGACCTCTGCTCCAGTGCTTGCACCTAGAGAAACATCTTCTCCAGCAACAGATAAAAAGAAACGATAAGGGATGAAAAATAAGTGTGTGCATGCATAATTGGGTCAAATTATGGAAAACAAGATACAAAAAGACCAAAAAGCCCAAGCAAAGACAGGTCCTGCGCCTGATCCCTGCACACAGCACTACCCAGAGGGTGGGCAGACCACCCAAGGCACCCCTCTGGCCCTGACCCACCCATCTGCCCCCTTCCTTACCCTGTTTAAGGGACCAGACTGCCCTTCCCTTTCAGGGAGTAAGCATGGGAACCTGTTACTTGTTCTCATTCCCCTCCTGCTACAGCAGGGGCCCCATTAAAGCCTCTCCTGCATTCCTTGTCTGGCCTCTGATCAATTTCTGTTGATTAAAGATCTTAAAAAGCTTTGGTGGTTCAGATGGTAAAGAATCTGCCTGCAGTGCCGGAGAACCCGGGTTTGATCCCTGGGTTGGGCAGATCCTTGGAGAAATAAATGGCATCCCACTCCGGTATTCTTACCTGGAGAATCCTGTGAACAGAGAAACCTGGCGGGCTACAGTGCAACTGAGTGGCTTTCACTTTCAGCTGTTTTTCACTTAAGAGCCTGAGGACCCATGTCACTCACACTCTGACCTCATGTACTCTGCATTCTAGTGAGGACAGAAGATGATAAGCATACACTGAAGGGAGCTATTGAGATGGTGAGGCTGGATCATACTGTGACTGGAGGGTAATTAGTGTGACTGCAGTTTAGGAGAGGTCATGGGGGTCTCACCAAGGTGGCTTGAGCATGGATCTGAGCGGATGGGGAGAAACCTCACAGTGGTGTGGTGGGAAACTCAGGCCCCTAACAGGGACCCTGCCGTGTGCTGGGGACATGTGGGGACAGCAGGGGGTGGCTGGTGCAGGCTGAGGTTATGGGATTGCTACTTCTGCAGGGGAGAAATGAAGAGGATGGTAGCTTAGATCACAGTGAAGGAGGTGGGTGGTCAGATCTGGATCCCTTCTGAAATGAGAGCTGTTAAGATTGTCGAGTTCTGAATCAGTTGTGGGGAGGAAGCTTGAGGCTCTGGCCTGCAGGTCTGGACAGGCATTAAGGTCTGTGGCCCGTGTATATGTCTTAAGAGGCTTCAGGCAACTTGTTAATTGCTCTCTTAGCTACTGGATCACATGACTTGTTTGTAATCATGAAAGGATGTATAAGATACAAACTGGTGATGGATTTTATTGTCTATATTAATAATGATAAGCAATTATACAAAACTGAAAGAGACTTACAGACTTTGAGAATGAACTTACAGTTGCTAGGGGGAAGGGATAGTTAGGAAGTTTGGGATGGACATGTATACACTACTGTATTTAAAATGGATAACAAACAAGAACCTGCTGTATTGCACAGGGAAATCTGCTCAATATTATGTGGTGGCCTAGATAGAAGGGGAGTTTGGGGGAGAATGGATACATGTATATGTGTAGCTGAGTCCCTTTGCTGTTCACTGAAACTGTCACAGTGCTGTTAACTGGCTATACCCTAATACAAAATAAAAAGTTTAAAGAAATACAAAAACCTTCTACAAAAATTACAAGAAAGAACACTAAAACCAGAATTTATTGATTGTTTAAAAAATAATGATAAAACGATCAATATGTGTGAGTTTAAGAGCAACAATGAACAAGAAGAAAAAGAATGTTGTATTGATTTGGAAGGATAGCTGCTTACTTAGTGGAAGACTGGCCCTTTTTATTTTATCCAGAGGCAGGTTGTACTGGAATAAATTCCATTTAATATTAGATACACTTCACACTGGGCTTCCCAGGTGGCCCAGTGGTAAAGAATCTGCCTGCCAGTGCAGGAGATGCCAGAGATACAGATTCGATCCCTCGGTTGGAAAGATCCCTTGGAGTAGGAAATGGCAACTAATCCAGTATTTTTGCCGGGAAAATTCCAAGGACAAGGAACCTGGCAGGCTAGAGTCCATAGGGTTGCACAGAGTCCGACACACCTAAACACGCACGCACTGCACCACCATACTTGATACTAAGTGCTTACTGCTTACCATACAAAGGACATGCATTAATGCATATTTATGGACATTGATTCCTTTAATCCTCACAAAACCTATAGGAAACGTGGCTTGGATTATTCCCAACTTGAGGAGGATGTGAGCCATGAGCCACTTGCCCTGGGTCAGGGGCTTCAAGCAAAGCAGTGTGGTCCCAGGAGGCCTGCCCTTAATCACTGCGACATCTTTCCTCTAATTGCCACCCTCTTGTGTTGGAATGGCAGGTCCATTGGTTAAGACCTGAACAAACTTAGTGACATGTGGTTCCACTTCTAGTTTTCATAACTCTTATTTGTGCATAGTTGATTTACAATGTTGTTTTAGTTTCCAGTGTACAGAAGAGTGAATCAGTTATACACATATGTATGCGTGCATGTGTGCTAAGTTGCTTCAGCCGTGTCTGACTCTTGTAACCCTTTGGAATGTAGCTCACCAGGCTCCTCTGTCTTTGGGATTCTCCAGGCAAGAATACTGGAGTGGGTTGCCATGCCCTCCTCCAGGGGATCTTCCTGACCCAGGGATTGAATCTGCATCTTTTTTGGCTCCTGCATTGGCAAGTGGGTTCTTTACCACTGTTGCCACCTGGGAAGCCCATACGTGTATGTATATTTATTCTTTTTTCAGGTTTGTATTGGTCGTTACAAAGTGTTGAGAATAATTACCTATGCTATACAGTAGGTCTTTAGGAGTTAACTATTTTATATGTAGTAGTGTGTATATGTCAGTGTTTATTGCAACACTGTTTACAAATAGCCAGGACATGGAAGCAGCCTAAATATCCATCAACAGATGAATGGATGAAGAAGATGTGGTACATATATACACAGTGAAATATTACTAAACCCTGAAAAAGAGTGGCATCATATGGTTCTATTTCTTCAATCTCAAGAAATCACTGGGGACCCTGAATACCTTGGAGGTTTTTCTCTCCAGCATCATATTCTTGTTTTTTCGAGAAAGACTGGACATTTGGGATGAGAAGAATCCATAGAGGAAGAAAAGGGTGAAAGTATGACTTAGTGGAGCCCCGAACTGAGTTTGAATCCTGGTTGACCCATTTGTTAATTCTAAGATCTTATCTTTGTTAATTTTCTGAGTTCCTAGGTATTGGATTTAGAGAATTTTCGTATTAAGAATGATCTCACAGAATAACAATAATGAAAACTAGGAAAATGCCTGATTTACTTTATATATTTGACTTTCTCTGCCCATCTTCCTGGCTATGGAGGCTGAAAATGAACGTAGGAATTTCTAGGGCAAATTGGATATAATTGAAAAAAGATTTGATGCATGAGGGTAACAGGACAGGGCAGTGCAGCCCCAGGGAAGACCACTCAAGGAAGAATCTGCATGAGTTCATTCAGATCAGTGGTCGTCAGACTGGAGTGTTCATTGGAACCCTCTGGGATTTTGTTAAAATACAAATTTTGCTTCAGCAGTCTCGGGTGGGGCCTGAAATTCTGTTTTTCTGTCAAGCTGATGGGATGCTGGTGCTGCTAGTCTGGGGAACACATTCTGTTACCAGACAAAACTTGGATCTGCTTGCCCGCCTTGCTGCAGAGCCAACCCCCTGACACAAAGTTGTGGCCAAGACAAGTACAGCTTTTATTGCAAGCATCAAGCAAGGAGAATGGATAGTTCATGCTCAAAAAGACCTGAACTCCTTGATGACTTTTAAGTAAGGGTTTTAAAAGGCATCATTTGAGATGAGAGCTGCAGTGTGCATGCCTTTCCTCTGATTGGCTGGTGATGAGGTAACAGGGTGGTGGTTCAGGAATCTTAATCATCAACAATCTGGTTCCGACCAGCCTAGGGTCTAAGGGCTGTAGTCAGCATGTAGTCACCATCCTCCACATGGGTGGGGGTCTTAGATTCTACAGAATTCAAAGATAATGTGTCAGATTGATCTGTGTACCCCTTGGGGAGGAACTTGGACTCCATTTTATCATTCAACTATTGTTTAAGCCATCATTACTTTCTTGTTTAATTGCTTTTCTTTTGTTTCTGTATGCCCTCCCTTTCCTAATTAGTAACTGCTTGAGTCTGCTGTTTGGAACTCAGGGAAAGTCTAGGAGACTAAAGCCTTTTCTCTACAGACAAGAAATGGGTGAAATGGAAGGACTTTGCACCCAGGAGGGCCAGATTCCCGCTCAGTTTGGGAACTAGCAGGGAATTATCAAGATACATTTATGGCCACTAGTCTGTTCTCTACATCTGCATCTTCATTCCTTCTCAGTGATTCATCGATACAATTTTTCTAGATTCCATACGTATGCATTAATACACAACATTAGTTTTTCTATTTCTGGCTTACTTCACTGTGTATAACAAGCTCTAGTTTTATCCACCTCACTACCACTGACTCAATTCTTTCCTTTTTATGGCTGAATAATATTCCTCTTTATATATGTACCACATCTTGTACAGTAGAAACCCAGACAATATTGTAAAGCAGTTTCCTTCCAATTAAAAATACATTTAAAAAGAAGAAAAAATACATTTATGAAGTACATGGGAAGTGATAGTCAACATCAGGAAGACATTCTTCTAGAGCATCTCAGAGGTGAGATGAGCTGCTTCATTGAGGACTGTTCCCCAGTCACTGTTGATGTTCTGAAGGTTGAGCCACACTCGCATCTTGTCTGACCCACTGGTACCCGGTAACCTTACCTGGAAGTGGGTGGAGCCTTCAAGCATCTTGTTTAGATGGGTTTGTTGGGGAGAGCTGACTCATTGGAAAAGACCCTGATGCTGGGAAAGATTGAAGGCGGGAGAACGGGGCAATGGAGAATGAGATGGCATCATCAACTCAATGGACATGAGTTTGAGAAAACTCCAGGAGGTAGGGAAGGACAAGAAAGTCTGGTATACCACAGTCCATGAGCTTGCAAAAGAGTTGGACACAACTGAGCAACTGAACAGCATAAACATCTGGGGGAGAGAGTCTGAGTATCTCGGGATGATGACACCACTGAGAACAGACGTTTTCAGGGGAATTTACTCAGTGAGAAGATGATCAGATGAGATACTGTTAATATTCAGTTTAGCTTGGTGATGGGTCTTTAAATCAGACACTGATTCCAGCTAAAAGCGATACTCTGAGATCTGGACAGTGTCTCTCTAACACAAGTTACTAAACTGAAATCACAGTTTCCTAAGAGTTTTAAATGGAAACTATTCATTGTCATGGCCACGTGATCTCTGTTCACAATGTTGTAGTTACATGCACTATATACACACACAGACACACACGTGTGTGCGTGCCAAGTATATTGTGCCTACTGTGCCTTCTAATTTATTGCTACTAGTATTTTTTTTTTTTGTCGTCAGTTTTAAGCCATGGTAATGTGTGCACTTATTGTTTCTCAGAAGCTTCCAAACTTTAGCCTTCTAGAAGTGTAAATGGATAGATCATTGTGATGGAACAGAAACACTCTCTTTATTCCTCAGTGTTCACACAGCTGTCCTGTTACTAGAAAAAAAGTGCCTATTTATGGGAAGTGTGTTTTCTCTCCTCCTGCTGAAACTTAAAGGCTTATTTCCAAGTATTTCTGGAACAGTCACCTGTTAAATGATAGTGATCTTATGCTTTGTAGATATTTTTCGCAGGAGAGAAGATAAGCTAGAAAAATAAAGTACATTAGATGTTGGAAAAATGTCACAGACTTTTTGAATCCTATTTGCGTTGTACCAGGGACAGGGGAGCCTGGTGGGCTGCCGTCTATGGGGTCGCACAGAGTCGGACATGACTGAAGCGACTTAGCAGCAGCAGCAGCAGCAGGGACCCCCCTCTCTGGCCAGGCTTCAGGAGCGCCAGTGAGCACAGGGGAATGGCATGTATTTATACTCCTGTAAATAAGATCCTGTATACTCTGCCTGGGAACATGCAGGCAGTCCTTTTATGGTCAGCCAGGGGGTTTTCCTCTGGCCTTTAGGCTGACAGTGGGGCTAGGAGCTCAAGAGTGTATTTTTATACCATCCATAAAAAGGGTTTCACAAGGTGGTTCCCTTTTATAAAATCTTAGAAATGGTTTTGTAATGCTTGTCTTTATTCTCTGATGGGTCATCTAGGAACGTATGCAGACAGACTATATTTTTGGTGTTTATTTTTTTTAAGTTCACCTCTGTTCCTGTGCAGTGTTTAGTTTTGTTAATATATTCTACTTATAGAATAGACAACATCACCTTATTACTTTGATGATGTCTTATTATGTTCAGAATTGCTAGGGTTCCTTCCAGGAATATATGATGTCTTATTTTGTCCCTTGAGTAACTTCTGCATTTGTCTTTGAGGAAGAGTGTCATCTATTCTATACCCAAGAAAATTACTAACCAGTCCAAAAAGATAATGGCTGAGTCATTTTAGGAAGCACCCTTGCACAAACACATATTTGATATTTTCTTTGCATTTGATGTTATTTTTAATAGCAAATGATATTAACATCAATCATAATAACATTATTTAAAAACTTACACATTCTAGAAAATGGTAGAACTGACAAGAAAATGTACTGTTTCCGTCAGCATAATTGCCCTAGGAAAGATGGTTGTGTGTCCAACTTGAAATCCAAGATTTTCTCTAGAACTGCAGCATAGACTCTGCAGAGGCAGTGTTCCCGTTATCTTGTTCAGTTTCTTATTTGTAAGGGACCTCTTCATTTCAAATCATTTTCTAGATGGTGCTCAACAGCTTGAACATTTTAAATAACATTACCTAATAAACTATGTACATTACTAAAGCAAAATTCTCCCCCTCTTATCTTCTACTTATCTTATAGATCAGTGCCCGCCCTTCAGACCCCAGCTTAGCAATCACTGTGTTTGCTTGGCTTCCTTCGTAGTTCACGATTCAGTACTTACTGAGCACCAACTATGTACTGAACCATTAGTCCTCAGACTTCTTGGTCTTAAGGTCTTCCTTTTTTTCTCTTTTGGCCTCACCATGCAGCATTCAGGATCTTGGTTCCCTGACCAGGGATTGAACCTGATCCCCCTGCATTGGAAGTGTGGAGTCCTAACCACTGGACCCCCAGGGAAGGCCCCAAGATTCTCGTATTCATTTCAAAACTATTGAAGATGCCAGAGAGCTTTTGTTTGAATGGATTATATCTATTGATATTGATCATATTTGAAGTTAAACTGAGGAAGCTTCAACATACTTATTCATTTAGAATTAGCAATAAATATTAATGTGAACCTGTTTTATGAAAAAAAATCTATTTTCTAAAGAAAAAATGAGTAAGTAGAGTGGTGTTGCTTTATACTTTTCGAAAATCGTTTTAGTGTCTGGCTTCTCGACTCAGTCTGGTGTGATGTGTGCATCAGGCAACCTCAGTAAAATATTATGGAATGTTGGTGGGAAAAGAACTTTGACCTCACAGGCCCCCTAAGGTTCCCAGAGCACAGTTTGAGAACCCCTGTGCCAACCATGGGTATAGACTGGTACACAAAGAGACACTCGTCTTGGCTTTCATGGACCTGAGTGCTGTTTATTCTCATAGTATGTACAATTTTTCTTTTTAATTATTATTATTATTATTTCCCTCCTTTCTTACTCTTCTTTTTATTATAATTTTTTAACTCTCCCCCTTACAGTGAAGTCTCCAAAAAAGACTCCTTGTTTTTGATTCTCACTTACTGGTTTATTTTTCTGGTTTACATTATTATTAAACATTTATGGAGGGAATGGATAAAGTCAACTGTTTATGGTGTTGAATATACACTTTCTAATCCCATATTTGGGGCTTCCCTGATGGCTCATGGGCTTCCCAGCTGGAGCAGTGGTAAAGAATTCGCCTGCCAAAGCAGGAGATGCTGGAGACGCGAGTTCGATCTCTGGGTCAAGAAGATCCCCTGGAAAAGGAAATGGCAACCTATTCCAGTGTTCTTGCTGAGGAAGTCCCATGGACAGAGGAACCTAGCAGGCTACAGTTGAAAGGGTCCCAAAGAGACACTACTGAAGCAGCTTAGCAGCAGCAGCAGCATAGACATGACTCAAAATCTTAGAGAAGGCTGGCTTCAGTCTGCCTGGATGAAATGCTGTACTTTTTGAACTTTTTCAGAATATTTGGAAATAGATACAATTGAGCCTTGAACAACACAGGTTTGAATTGCCTGGGTTCACTTATATGCAGATTTTTTCCATAGTAAATATACAGTACTATGCAATCCAAGATTGTTTGGCTCTGAGAATATGGAAACGCTGTGGGTTTGGAGGGCTGAGTATATGTTATATGTGGATTTTCGACTTCCCAAAGGGTTGGTGCCCTTAACCCGCACTTTGTTCAAGACTCAACTGTAAGTGAAGTACTTAGGTAGGAAATGCTATTTTTAAATTTGAAAATAATTGACTTTATGTAATAAGAAGATGGTTTCCTTTAGAGTTCCTTGACTATGACCAGTAGTTTGATTCTTTAAATATCTATTTCTAGTAGTTCACATTGTTCAACATTATAAAAAACCTTTTATCTGTGAAGAATCTACCTGAATTAGTATTAATCTATTCAGATATCATGAGGAAATGAGAAAATTGGCTCTCTTTTGTAATGATTCTAAGTAAAAAGCAGTAGTCTTGTAAAGCATCTGCAATTGTTTACCCATTTCTAAGACTTTCTATCCAATAAGTCATTGACAATTTCATATTGGCTGTTGTTTAGTCGCTAAGTGGTGTCCAGCTCTGTAATCCCATGGACTGCAGCACGCCAGGCTCCTCTGTCCTCCACTGTCTCCTGGAATTTACTCAAATTCATATTTATTGAGTTGGTGATGCTATCTAACCATCTTACTCTCTGCCACCCCCTTCTTCTCCTGCCTTCAGTCTTTCCCAGCATCAGGGTCTTTTCCAGTGAATTAACTCTTTGCAGCAGGTGGCCAAAGTATTGGAACTTCAGCTTCAGCATCAGTCCTTCCAATGAATATTCAGAGCTGGTTTCCTTTAAGATTAGTTTAAATAGTTTGATCTCCTTGCAGTCCAAGGAACTCTCAAAAGCCTTCTCCAGCACCACAATCTGAAAGCATCAAGTTTTTGGTGCTCAGCCTTCTTTATGGTCCAACTCTCACATCCATACATGACTACTAGAAAAATAGTTTTGTCTTTTGTCTTTATTCTTTGTCCTGTCAACGTGAAACTGGTATCAGGGTTGATGGTCTTGTATCATGGAGGCAATATCTAAGTAGTTTGTACAGCAAGGATCAAAGTTAGGAATCAAAATTATTATATAAGACATGCTGAGAATTAGTATCTTATAAGAATATGTTAATGTGACTTTTTCTGATGGTATGTCAATATCATAATATATTTTTAAATTTAATTTTTATTGTATATTGGGGTATGCTTAATTTACAATTTGTGTTAGCTTTAGGTGTACAGCAAATATTAAGAATATACATTCAGCTATAAATATACATATGTTCATTCTTTTCAGATTCTTTTCCCATATAGATTCTTATAGAATATTGGTTAGAGTTCCCTGTGCAATACAGTTTACGTATAGTAGTGCATATATGTTAAACCCAAACTCCTAATGTGTCCCTCCTCATCTTTCTCCTTTGGTAATCTTAAGTTTGTTTTCTATGTCTGTGAGTCTGTTTTGTAACTAAGTTCATTTCTATGATTTTTTTAGATCCACTTCAAGAGATATCATACAGTATTTGTCTTTCTCTGTCTGACTCACTTTACTTAGTAAGATAACCTCTAGGTCAGTCCATGCTGCTGCAGATGGCATTATTTCATTCTTTTCTATGTCTGAGTATTATTCCACTGTTTATATGAACCACATCTTCTTTATCCATTCCTCTGTCAGCAGGCGTTCAGGTTGCTTCTATATCTTAGCCGTTGTAAACAGTGCTTCTGTGAACACTGGGGTGCATGTATCTTTCTGAATTATGGTTTTCTCTGCAAAGATGCCCAGAAGTGGGCTTGCTGGATCATACAGTAACCCTAGTTTTAGTTTTTTAAGGAACCTCCATACTGGTCTCCATAGTGGCTGTACCAATTTACATTCCCACCAGCAATGTAGGGAAGGGTTCCCTTCTCGCCACACCCTCTCCATTTATTGTTTGCAGACTTTTTGATGATGGCCGTGCTGACCGCTGTGAGGTGCTACCTCATTGCTTTGCATTTCTCTAGTAATTAGTGGTATTGAGCTTCTTATGTTTTGGTAAGATATGTTGTTTAAACAAACCACAATTTAACTATGCCATGAGACAACATTTTCTTTGTATATTTTCAATGACTTGTGATACAATTCTGAAGTAAATTCCTCAATCCCATGTAAATGAAAAATGTGTTTTCTTATATGTGAGATCTGTATAGACTCCTGTTTTCAAGTCATCTTATTTATGAGCCTAATTATGTTTTTCAGGTTCATGAGAGAAAATCCAGGAGTGAGAATAGGCCTTGCTGATGAAAGGATTTTCTTTCATGCAGAGTTGAACTTGCTTGTTATTTCTTGTTTCTACATCTGACTCATGGAGTTATTTTTCAAGTGAATTCACTTTGTTCATGATGTCAGCATTACAGGTTTACATACATGTTGTATAATATAATTTAAGATAATATTTGGACCAGAAAAAAGCATAACTTTCAAGTGGTGATGTAAGTTGGACTGTGGTATACGGCCAGGCATACCTTTGAGCCTGGAGAGTAATGATTTATAAATTAAATATCAGAGGATCTCTAATTAATTCATAAAGCAGGCCTAGACTTTATTCACTCACGGCTTAAGAGAAGCTGATGTCTTCTGAGGCTGAGCTGCAGACAAGACACAGCTTCTTTCCTGGTGAAGGCAGTGATCTCTGACTTGCCATTCTCTTTCCTTGGGTGTATCCAGATCATTCATCTTCTAATACATTTCCCTTTTGCTTCTTGGATAAAATCTACATTCTTGAGCACGGCTTCCAGAGCTTCCAATCTGGTCTTTCCTCTTCTGCTCTCCACTTGGCATTTCCCTCTTGGTCCTACCTGTGACTCACACTGCACAGATAGAGAAGTTCTGTCTCCTCCCAGCTCTACCTCTTCCCCATGATGGTTTCGTGTTAGCTCTCAGTTCTGTGTTGCTTGGTCCTGGAAGCCTTCTCTTCCAGGGATCTTTTAGCCATGTTACATGCTTCTCCTTGCTTTCATGAATATTGACCACCTGTTTACCGAAGTTAAATTTTGATGTATGTGTCACTTTCCTTTGTTTTTTAATCAATTGTATTTACAGTTTTCACAAAAATGAAATATTGTGATTCATCTGCTTTATAATATGATTTTTCACAGGATAATAAAATGCCATGGATATAAAATATTAGTTGACAGCATTATTTTGTTCACGATATGCTGCTCCTTTCGATTCATGTTCTGTAATTCCTTAATCAGTTTTCTATTGAAATATTTTGATTCAGGTTTTTTTGTATTTCTGTGAGCAGTGATGTGATAATTATCCTTTATAGATATATTTTGTTTTAAAACACAAGCAATTACTCATTTTGTGTAGCATGATTTCAGTACAGTACTGGTAAAGTTTAACATTTTTCTTCTTTCTTTTAATTTGTGGTCATCTGCATTTTTCTCTTGGCAGGTGCATCTTCATAACCTGGGTCTAATTTTTGTGTTGGTAAATTTTTTTTTTCTTATTAGGTGTTAGATTATATTTACAATAAAGAGTCCATTACATTGACACAAGTCTAGGGAGTATTTTCTCTAGTTTAAGATTTGCTTTTCAGTTTGCGCACAGAAGAGAAAAGAGAGGTAATCAAAGAGACGTTTTTAACAATAGTTTTATCTTTTTCTCTATGAAACAGCAAATAGTTTTTGAATGAAGTATGAGTATGATCTGGCTCCTTTTATGTAGGAACCAAAGCTGCTGGGACGGATTGTACTAAACCTGTATTGGGCTCCTTATCTATGTTACTTTTTGGCTGAAGACCCTACCTTTCTATTGTCCTTGTGGAGTTCACCAGGCCCTTGGTATTTGGGGTTTTTTGCCTCTCAGGACTGGCTGTATTGATTGACATGTTGGAATTTAACCCTCCAGTTCTTCTTGTTTTATAAAAGTTTCCTGAGGACAAGAACAGAAGCTCTCTGCATTTGAAAGATTTTATTTTAAGTAGCAGACATTTGGTCATTAAAATGGTTATGACTGTCTATAAAACTCCTATAATTGAGCCAGACTGCTTTGTTAAAGGGATGAATGAAGTTTAGGGGGGCCACTGGCTTCAGTGCATACTTTGAAAGAGCAACTCCCTAAACCTTTTTCTGTTAATGCCTTTGGAATTGAAACATTCTTTTACTCCTCTCCTCATCCCTGACTGAGCATGTGCCCAAAAAGTGGAGACCCTGCTGGTGACCAAAGCAACAGTCTTGCTCAAGGTTGGGCAGCCATCCAATAAGTTTGCCAAATGCAGGGATTCAGAAATTTATGTTGGAGAAGAGATTTGCACTTGAGACAAAATCAGAGTTTTTGCTTCCATCCCTGCCTTGTTAACCCTCCTGACCTGTTTTTCCTACGAAGTCACAGAGGTGGGCATTTGCCAAAGAGGTTTGGGAGGAGATGCCTCCTGTGGCTGGCAGGGTCCTGGCAGGAAACAGGTGGAAACTTAATGTAGAAGAAACCTTAAATATAACAACAAAGCCATTCTATGTTAACTTAAATAACGTAATTTTATGAAACATAAAATTGCATTTTCCAAAGAAGAATTTTATTGATAGTGCTGGAATTCTTTTATGGTTTTGCCAATTTCTTTCACATCTGGTCTATTGGAAGACAGCTTGGTGTTTGTATCCCTGTCTGTGCTCAGTAAGTTGTGGTGTCAGGTCACGTTGCTGTTGGCAAAGTTCATTGCACACACATCACAGAGTGAGTGTGAAGAATGCAGAATGGATGCTAATATTGTTATGAAAATCATTTTGAGCTCATGGACTCCTTGAAAGGCGTTTGGGAACACCCAGGGGTGCCTGGGCCACTTAGCAAGTCCCTAATTTGAGGACAGAGGGCCTCCCAGGTGGCTCAGTGGTAAAACAACCATAATTTGATGACAGGGGTTTGAGGGAAAAAGTGAAGTCGCTCAGTCGTGTCTGACTCTTTGCGACCCCATGGGCTGTAGCCTACCAGGCTCCTCTGTCCATGGGATTTTCCAGGCACTAGTCCTGGAGTGGATTGCCATTTCCTTCTCCAGGGGATCTTCCCAACCCAGGGATCGAACCGGGTCTCCCGCATTGTAGACAGATGCTTTACCGTCTGAGCCACCAGGGGTTTGAGGGAGAAGGGGATAAATGCACAGCCAGGGCTTGAACAAGGCAAGGAGCAGAGGTAGAGGACTCAGTTTTCTCCTCTTTCTGTCCTCTGGACTTGGACCAGTAACCCGGCTGGATGCTGGTGGCCTGTGAAGGTCAGCACCCGCGGGTACAGTGCAGGACAGGAAAGGTGTAGGGTGGGGAGGAGGGACAGTGCTCACTGCACTGGTGGGTGAACTAAGGGGAAAAGGACAAAAGGGCTCAGTGCTGGCCTTTTTAGGTCTCAGAGAGAGGCCTGAAGCTGTCTGATGTTTTTGTTTGAAAGACACAGTACGAGATTTAGGAGGCAAATTCATAGTGTTATTCCTTCCCCACCCTTGAAGAGGAGTGAGTTGAGCGGGTGCAGGTTGTGGGGAAGAGAAAGACTGATGCCAAATCTGGCCACTGAATTAAATCTTGAAGTTTTGGGTGAGGTAGAAAAGAACGGCTTTATTGCTTTGCCATGCAAAGAGGGCCATGCCAATACTGTGTGTCCTGACCTGGAGGGGGTAGTGAGGAGTTTTACAGGAATGATTCAAAGAGGGTGTGATCTGCTCATGGACATTCTTCTGATTGGTTGGTGGTGAGGTAATCGGGAGTCATCATCATCAACCTTCTGGTTTCAACTGGCCTATGGGCCTGTGGGCAACATATAGTTAACTTCTCCCACCTGGTGAAGGTTTTAGCCTCTGTGCATGTGAGCAGTTGCTTCAGTCACGTCTGACTATGCGACCCTATGGACCGTAGCCTGCTAGGCTCCTCTGGCCATGGAATTTTCCAGGCAAGAATACTGGAGTGGGTTGCCATTTTCTTCTCCAGGGTATCTTCCTGATGTAGGGATTAAACCCATATCTCCTTCATTGACAGGTAGATTTTTCCTTGAGACACCAGGGAAGCCCCATTTGTTAATTTTACATAGTTCGGAAAAGAATGACATAAATTTTGTTTATATTTTAATGTTTTAAGAAGTATGTACTTCTTACTTTTTACTTTCCTTGATTGTAAGGGTCTGTGTTTTTTCTTTCTTTTCTTTCTTTTTTTTGTGTGTGATTTGTTTTACTTTTGACTGGTCCACGTGGCATTTAGCAGCTTAGTTCCCTGACTGGGGATTGAACCCACACCCCGTGCAGTGGAAGCATGGAGTCCTAACCGCTGACTGCCAGGGAATTCCCAGAGCTATGTTTTTAAATGGTGTATTCCTGTTGCTTAACATAAGATCTTGTGTATACATAACACCAGTTATTATTTTCCATGGTAGCTATGTTCTGTAAAATCATCGCAGATGTAAAATAGTGAATACCCGACCATTACTCCTAGGGGAAATGTAGGATGAGGTTCCCATGAGCCCTTGGTCACAACTTGGTTTTATGTGTGTCTGTTTAAAGACAACTCATTTTTCTCTATTTTTGATTCATGACAACTGAACCCATAGCCAGTGGCATATAATTCATGTCTGAACAAAGCTTACCTCATACCCATAAGAGTCATCACAAAGTCAGCACTTCAGCACCAGTGTGGGGCTCTTGAAAACATTGAAATCTCCCCAAAATCACAAGAATGAGGAACATGAAGAGGAAAGGAAACTTGTTCGCAGGATGGGACTGAAAGCAGCCGACAAGTGCCCCCTTGGACACCAGCTGAGGCGGGGCCTTGGGGACTGTATGTCTGCTGGACCCCAGATGATGACGGTCGTTCCACATGTCCATTTCATTAACAGATAACTTTTAGCTGGTCGAACATTAGAAAACATAGATTCCAAAAACAGTGAGACTCTACCGTAGTGCTTGCCAATGAGTGTGAAAAGCTGAGCAGCATTTCGTTATATGAGTGGAATGTACGGCCAAAATCTCCCAGTGTCTGCCGTAGCCAGGAGTTCCCTCACTTTTTTTGTCAGGGGCTCTAGACAAACCTGTGTGTTTGCTGACATTTTGGTTGAGGTGAGACAACTCAGACTCTGAGAAGTTAAGGAGGACTTAACGGTTGGATTCTCAAACGTGTGTCTGGCTCCACCGGGAATTGGTATTAAATATTAACTCCCTCCCCATTCTTTTTTTGTTCCCACTTTGAGCACAAATACAGAGTGGCATTTGTAGGTTGACTTCCTTTAACTAGATAGAGTAAATATACCTGCCTGGATGTCAGAAAGCTAAACCTAAGTGCATTCATTCATAAAAATTTTTCAGTGTTGCCCTTAGAAGTATAAACTGTAGTAAATGTGAGAAGGAGATGAATACAGACAGGCTGTTGATTAGAGTCTTTAGTGTGTTAGAAGTTCCTAATAATGGATTAGATTGGCATTACGTTGGTATATAGAGAGCTCTCCTCACTCCTATTTTGACATTTTCTGAAATGTGGAGCTATTTGAAAGCCAACTCATCTTATAAATGTCATGACCAGGTATTGTGTGTTTTTTAAATGTTGCCACAGTATACTTTTTAGGAAGAATGTATGAACAATTTTCAAAGGAAAGACACTCCTAAAATAAAAGTAAATACCTGAGAGTTTTCTGTTCAGCAGATGTAGATTAAAAAAAAAAAATCCTCCCATAAATGTGATGTTTAAAATCCACACAAAGATACGTTCCACTGTAAGTATAAACCATAATTCTGAATAAATATCTCCACTTCAGTTTAAGAGGATGGTTAACATAGCTAATGTCTGGGTGGTCCAGGGCTTCCTGGGATGGGGGCCTCTGTCCCTGCCCTGGTCCCAGCTGTGAGCCACGGTGGGTGGATGTGTGAGGTCTTCAGGAGTCCCCTGGGTTGTGTTTCCTGGACAGTAAGGAAAGATGAGCTCTCTGCCACTCCTCCTCCCGGCACGCCTGCCCAGTGGCTGTCCTGTGATGCACTGACCAGGGAGATGACGTGATCCCAGGCCACTTAAGCCTTTGTTGGATCTTGGCCTATAAGTGTTCTTTCCAGTGGAAACAGAATACTCCTGTCCTCTAGCTGATGGACCCTTTTAACAATCTTCTCATTGTCACTGTGCAGCTATCTGTTCAGAAGGTCTCCGTTACTTTAGGGAAGGTAATACAAAATTGCTTTCATTAGAGGAAATCAGTGCTGTGTTATTCCTAACACAGAAGTGTGCATGCCTGCTGGGGAGCTGAGTTGGACCTCTGGGTTTCATGTTCTACAGGTCAGAATTCGGAGGCTGTCACATCCTTTGCTCTCAGGATTCTTGTCAGTTTGGTCTATTCAGAACGATTTTGCTCATTCATGGGTAGCAAATAAAGAAAGTTAACATCATGTATGGAATTACTGGGCAGGGAAATTAGCACCAGTAATAATGTGGGAAGGGAAGAGAAGCCAGGCTGAATTTCGTGTGTAATAAACACATGAACCTAGATTCTTCATTGTGGCGTTTCTTACCAGGAGTCTCAGCTTTATAATGAGATTACATTTTTGTTTACAATTATATGACTCTGGTGGTAATGCCCTACTTAGAGAAAGTATCTTTTAAGATAATGTAAACAATTCATTCTGTATGTTATTACCTCTCCCCTGAAAAATCTAATAATAGGGTTTCTTATTTTACAAATCCTTCATGGATCAAGCTCAAGCACCTTATTGCTTTCAGCCATTCATTCACCTCTGCTACCTAAAGTCTCAGCTTTTCTGAAAGCCTTTCAATTCCCCAAATGTGAAGATTTTTGCATAGTTTTGCACATGCTCTTCCCCTTGCCTGAAATTCTTTCTTCACGTGTCTGCCTGGAAAAGTCATATGGCAATAAGTGTGAGCTAAACAGAATTTTTTTTTCTTTAAATCTGTTTTTGAACATGCAATTTTAAGACATATTTGCATATGTTGTATATACGTTACTTGGTCTTCCCACAAAGGCATTCAGGCGAGTTATAAATGAAAATGTGCTTTTTCTGGAGGTTAGAAAGGTGAGTCTAATGACAGATTAATCCAGTTAGCAACCCAGCTCATTTAGTTTAGATCCAAACTCAAATGGCAACCCACTTGGTGTTTTCCAGCATCTGGTGTATTACCATCTGTGAGCAGACGATTTTTTTCAACATTCTACTTGGGTGGGCCTTCTGGGCAGGACCCTGCAAGCTCTGGTCTGTCAGCACTGATATCTTGAAAGGGCCATTTGAAAGTAGGAGAGGTAACTTGATGTGAACCCAAGTATTTAAAAATGTTATCAACTGTGGCTTGTATCTGTAAGTCACTGAAGGGTAAATAACTAGGGAATATTTTTCATTCTGCTGTCTGTAAAGTTTGAGCACCAGCTCCCCCCACTTTTTTTTTCTTAAGCTGACCTGAGTTAACCCTTGTTGAACAGTAAATCATTCACTGCAGGAGGAGGAGGAGGAAAGATAATGTCTCTTTGGGTCATTTGGTTGTATTTTGATGCTTTCCGGAAGGCTGGAAGAATTTACAATTACATGTAAAAAAATGACATGTCCACATACCTGGGGGCAAATTCAATTTTGTTTTTTAGCTAGAGAGTAGTTCTATATTTTATTGCCCTTTTTACTATGAAAAATTGGTTTTATGAACTATAAAAATAATTTTTATGAGATAGATTTACTTTTTCTCCTCTTTCTTTCCTTTCTCTTCTTTCCTCCCCAACCGGTATCTTACCTAGAGAGCTCAGGACATAGAATATATTATTTTTTCATAATTTCTAAATGTCAAGCAGATTATATTCATAACTTTTCTTTGAAAGTACACAGAATTTAATATTGAATTAACACGTCATGTCCATAGCATTATTATTACCATTCAGTAGTTTTCTGTAAAGGTTGACTAATTTGTATGTTATATCTTCTTGCAAATTGTCACTGGCACAATTTTTTAACTAAAGGTTTCCAAGTTGAGGGTCTTAGGGTCTGATCCAGGCAGGGGTGTCATTTCTCCTTTGTCACTCGCTTCCAGCCCCCAACACCCATCCTGAGCTGCTCCTCCTGAATTCATTTATTGCAGTTGTTTCTACTGATCTTTCTTTCGCAAAGATGCCATGCTGTTCTTTGAGTTTATCTCTTCTTTGCCTGTTGTGTTTTCTATTTGTTATTTGGTTTCACTTTCCTATACAAGCAATCTTGTATTGTTAGCTTGATCGTCCTCTTGAGACCCACCATAGGGATAAACACTTGTTTCATCAGCGATTATAAACTTTATACTTACAACGAGCGGTATGAGGAAATGTGACCTCTCTTGTGTGCAGTGTTTTTCAGAAAGTCCTTTATGGCTACTTTTTTGTTTCGGGGAAGCTATGAGCTAAGAAGTCTTCAAATGCCACCATAAAAGGATATTTCTCATGGTCTCCTAAATAGAGGCAAAAATAAGCTGAACTGGTGGGTCTAAAATGAAGGCTCTCTAGAGCTGAGTGCTGAGCATGGAAGGGGTGATATCCTCTCTGTGGTGCACCCACCCTCTCCACTCCATGCATCACTGGGGCCTCAGGACCTCTTCCTACCAGCAAGTCACCTGTATGTCACTGTTCTCAGCCTGCTTCATCTTCTTCTTACCCAGCTCAGGCCTTTTCCTTTCCCTTTATACTGACCAGTAATTAGTAATCCCACCTTACAGATCCAATTTTAATACATAGATTTTCAGTCTTTAACGATCAAGTCAGATAGATCGATGGAAAAGTGCTGTTGTTATGTACAATATAGGAACTGTATAAGTGAAATGAACAATGTAAGTGAGAAGTGAATTTCTAAGTGGCTAATGATTGTTCATCGTATGTGCGAATAATGGAAAATAATAGTCTATAAAATGAAAGTGAGATGAAATTATGACTTAATTTTTTCCCCTTAAACCCGACCAAATATATATATTTGACACCATAGAAAGTGACTTACGTGGAATATTTTAGACATGAATATGACAAACCTGTATTCTAGAAATATTCACCACCTGTATCTCATTCATATGTTTTATCATTTAGCAAATTGAGTTATTTAATGAACTCCAGAATTATGCTGTCTCCAATGTTCCATCTCTGTGGTTCTTTAAATCTCTAGCTTTTGAAATACATCCACTTTGTATATGTTTACAGAGCAAATTCTACAAATTTGGAAAGGCTTTAAACACCAGCTTAAATGCTACCTTTTCAGTCAAAACCTTTTATTATGATTTTGCCAGGTGGAAGTAATTCTTTCTCTTGAATTTCCATGGTCCTTTCCGTGTGTCTCTCTTAGGACCATTACTGTGCTCAATCTTTAATCTTGAAGGGTTTGTAGACCTTTAGCTCTTAAGAATGAGGATTATTATATGATATATTTAAATTTCTTACAGTTATTAGCATGATGCCATATGTCTCTTTTATATTCAGTAAATCTGTTTTAATTGAGATATGGTTGTTTTACAATGTTGTGATAATTTCAGGGGAATTATCTATTCAATAATACTGAATGAATGAATGATAGAATGAGTCGGCTGTGACTACTGAGGTACATTTAACAGGTAAAATAGAAGATGATCGACGTGAAATTAATATTTGAAAGCTAACAGTCTATTTTGGAACCCATGTCTTCTTTACCTAATCTCTTGACTTCGTATGCTGCATGTATGTAGATTACTCTCATATTTATCTCTAGTTCTGATTTTTCTCTGACTTCACACTTGTCTTTTTTTAATCCATCTGCAAATATCTCGTAGGCATCTTAACTTGAACTTGAATGAAATGATCTCTTCGTTGTTTTTCTCACATGTACTCCTCCTCTAGTCTTCTTCCTTCTTAGTAAATGGTTTTGCACTGACACTACCATATACAAAGTTGCTGAAGAAGAAAGCTCGCAGAGTTTTTCATCTTGCCTCTCTCTCACCCTTGTGTGCACACATCTGCCCAACCATGACTTATCCTCCCCAGCATCCTGACTTTCCTGCTTTCGCTCAGGGCTCCACTATCCATTTGCACCAGAGTCATCTTTTGAAAATACACATTACGGATGAATGTATAGAGAAGATATGGTACGTTTATACAACGGAAAACTACTTAGCCAAAAAAAAAAAAAAGAACAAAATAATGTCATTTGCAGGAACATGGATGGATCTAGAGATTATCATACCAAGCAAAGTAATCCAGACAAAGACAAATCTATGATATCACTCATATGGGGAATCTGGAAAATAAATGAACTTATTTACAAAACCAAACAGACTCAGAGACAGAAAGCGAATTTATGGTTGCCAGAGAGGAAAGGGGAGGGGAGGGATAAATTAGGAGGTTAAGATGAACAGACAATGTACACAGTACTATGTATAGAATAGATAGATAACAAGGACCTACTGTATAGCACAGGGAACTATACTCAATATCTTGTAATAATCTATAATGAAAAATTGGAGAAGGAGATGGCAGCCCACTACAGTATTCTTGCCTGGAAAAGCCCATGGACAGAGGAGCCCACAGTGGTGGGCTATAGTCCATGGGGTCGCAAAGAGTCGGACACAACTTCAACAACTGAACGCATAATGAAAAATAATCTGAAAAAGAACAAATATATGTGTTCTTTCAATCTGAAGAAGAACAAATGTGTGTGTGTGTGTGTGTGTGTTACTCACTCAATCGTGTCTGACTCTTTGGGGCCCCAGGGATTGTAGTCTACCAGGTTCCTCTGTCCATGGAATTCTCAAGACAAGAACACTGGAGCGAGTTGCCATTCCCTTTTCCAGGGGATATTCCCAACCCAGGGATTGCACTTGGGTCTCTCACATTGCAGACAGATTCTTTACCATTTGAGCCATCAGGGAAGCCTATAAGTATGTATGTGTGTTTGTGTGTGTGTGTGTGTGTGTGTGTGTGTGTGTGTGTATGTGTGTGTATAAAATGCACATAAAATCCTGTTGAGCCCATATTCCCACCAGTGTCTCCCAGACACTTTGCTCTGGCATCCAGAGCTCTCTGTGGTCTGATTTTATATATTAACTCACCCACTTTGCTCCAGACATTCTATTGGGTGACCTTGAATGAGTATTCTAAGCTAGAGCCTGTTCTGGAAGTTCCTTCTGTCTGGGAATCTTTCACCCTGAATCCTTCTTTCCATCTAGACACTAGCACACACATCTGGTCCATGGGACTGCCTGCCAGTGCAACCTTCCTGTACACCAGTGGCATCTGCAACTCACTTGAGCCTCCCTTACTGCCCAGAAGGATGGAAGGTGCCAAGGAGTTGATCTCTCTCCCCATTGGCTCGCAACCACCTATTCATAGGACTTGGTGTATAAATACCCCAGCTCCCTACCCCTCAGTACTGGGAAACTGGAAAGCGTGTACATGTTCACAGGGTCTCACGGTTTGCCCAGAAAATTATCACTAGGAATTAATTGATGCTGTTCATAATGGTGACTGGCCTGATAAAGAAATTCTGCTGGCTCCTTGATTTCCTGGTCTCAGTCTGCACTCTCCCACTGATGTTTTCTTCCACGTCCCAAATAAACATTTTGCACCTAAATCCTTGTTCCAGTGTCCACTTCTGGGGATACTAGTATCTGAATCTGATATACTGAGACACCTGAGGCCACCAGTGAACTCACCCCATTTCTATCTACCACATCACGTCATTTTAATTCTCTGTGTAGCACACATGACTCTCTGATATTTTTCTTGTTATTTTAGATAAAATGTATTAAAGATTGTTTTTCTTCCTGCTGAGATTAAGAGCAGGGTATTTTTCTGTCAGCACACCAGCAGCAAAAGGATGCTCTGTGTATTGCAGGCAGTCTGTAAATGATTGATGGAGGAGGTAATGAGTTTACACAGAGAAAAAGGGCCTGATTTCAAGAATGTGGTTGTAGGTTAAAACTGTTCAGCTGTGCCTGAATAGACACTTGACTGCACGGAATGAAGTTTTAAACTTTTGTATGACCCAGCTTTGTGGAGACCAGAAATTGGCTATTCATTCTGCCCAGGTTTACTGAGTGCCTCTTCTGTGCATTTTAGGCCAGTATGCTTGACTGTGGGCATGCATATTAAGGAGACCCTGGAAAGAATAATATTTCAACTGATGTTGCAGTCCTTAGGGGAGCGAGGGGCCATATTTCTTTTTAGGAGTAGGCATCAGCCATTCCACACTGTGCATCTTTTCTTCCTTATTCACTCCTCTACCCCCAACAGCCTCCTGTCTTCCCATTGGCCTCTGTAACCACCCCCAGCATCTGTGTTTGCTCGTTTTCTGCCCTGTATGTTCTCCAGACCATGAGCTGCAGAATTGCAGGAACTTATTTTCTTTATCTGATTTTTTTTAATCTTTTTGTCCCTTATTCCTTGCATGTGTTAGTAAATGATGAATAAATACTTGCTGACTTATTAGATGCTATGCCTGCTGGAAGGTGCATGGCCCATTTTCGAGAGTTTTATAGGTCATTTGAAAAGAAACTGCTAGCAGTTGTTGGTCATTCTAATGTTGTTGAGTGGAATTTGGAAAAGGAATCTTTGTTTTTATATTTCATTTAAAAAGATGGCTTGAAGAAAATGGCTTTTGAGTTTTCATTGAAACTTCTTTGTTTATTTACAAGTTAATAGCCTTCCACAGCATTTCACTTTAGTGCTAGTAATTAAAAGTATTTAAAAATAATTAGTAACCACGTCCAGTCCTGATTTTCCAAATCTATTCACTGAATAAAATTGAATAGTTTGCTTTTACTTTCTCTTTATCATTTTTGAGCTAGTTTACTTAGCTTTTTTTTTTTAAAGGCTTGCAGGGTTTGATCCATAGATTTGAAATAATATTCATTAGGTCTAGCTGGTATATAACTAGCTGGTCTGTAATTATACTAAACTGTTAAAAGATTTTTCAATAGTTTACCATAATTATGGGTGGATGTGAGATGCAGACATAATGAGTTAATTATATCTGATTGTGAATATATGTTAATTTTCTCATAGATTTGTGTCTTACATAAAGAAGAAATTAATTACTCTGTAGCTCTTTTGGCCAACATAATTACTTCAAAAACCAACAGGATAAATGTATTTTGGGACACTTTAAACAGAAGTTTTACAGTGTCCAAACAGGTAACAGTGGTCTGGAACTCATGTCTAATATACTATATTACTACAATCCTTAAGCCATTCCTTGGGGCTTTTATACATAACAAGCTAGGAAATTGAAGCCTCAGTTTAATGCTTCATTGCTAACAGATGCCACTCTTCTGGACTAACTTTTAAAAAAATATTTATTTTATTTGTTGATTTATTTGTCTGCATCAAGCCTTCGTTGCAGCACACGGAATCATCGTTGTGGTTGTGACATGCAGGCTCAGTAGCTGAGGCCTATAGGCTTACTCTGCTGGATGTGGGATCTTAGTTCCCTGATCAGGGATTGAATCCCCACACCCTGCATTGCAAGGCAGATTCTTAACTGCTGCACCACCAAGGAAGTCCCAGGACTGGCTTGAACTTAAGCCATGATTAAGGAAAATAAAATGGGTAAACCTTGCTATGGGAGATGGTACCAGTTACTTATTTTATATATTTATTGTGTATGTTGTTTGTTAGTATATTATAAGCATGTTATTATAAGCATGGGGTTTAGATGATATTTCTGTTTTTCTTTTCTAAGAGTACTATTTGATGAAATTAAGAAATGACCACTGATGATGTATTATAATAATTTATTATGCCTCTATTGAATATTTGTAATTCCTTGACCTGGAGAGGCACACTTTTTGCAAATTTCCATGACGGAAGTTGTAATAGACCTTAGACTTAGAATGCATTTAATGTCCTCTTTGAGCTGACTGCAAATTAATAAAAAAAAAAAATCATCATTTTGAGATGTCGTCTTCTCTTCTACGCAACACCAATGAACCATTTCTTGATCAGATTGTAACATACCATGAAAAGTAGGTTTTATAATACGACCAGTAACAACCAGCAGAGTGGTTGGACTGAGAAGAAGCTCCAAAGCACTTCCCAAAGTTAAACTTGCACCAGAAAAAGATCATGGTCACTGTTGGGTGGTCTGCTGCTGGTCTGATCCACCACAGCTTTCTGAATCCCGGCGAAACCATTACATCTGAGAAGTATGCTCAGCAAATCGATTCGATGGTATTGGTCAACAGAAAGGGCCCAGCTTTTCTTCACGACAACACTGGACAGCACATTGCACAATCAGTGCTTCGAAAGTTCAAGAATTGGACTCTGAAGTTTTGCCTCATCGCCATATTCACCTGACCCCATCACCAACTGATTACCGCTTCTTCGAGCATCTAGACAACTGCAGGGAAAACACTCCCACAACCGGAAGGAGGCAGAAAATGCTCTCCAGGAGTCTGTGGTATCCTGAAACGTGGATTTTTACGCTACAGGAATAAACTTATTTCTTGTTGGCAAAAGGTGTTGATTGTAATTTCCTATTTTGATTAACAAAAATGTGTTTGAGGCCAGTTACAATGATTTAAAGTTCATGGTCCAAAGCCACAATTATGTTTGCACCTAAATATTAAGGGATAATGTGAATAAATCTCTGTCTACACCCTGGGAGACTTGTTTATTAATTCCAGCTTTGGTAGTAAAATATTTTGACACCCAGAGGATCATTAGAATGAGTTCTTCACTGGTGGGAAGTTGTTTCTGTAATGAGACAGTTCCACTGTCTTATTTTGTTTTTCATTTTGTTTTTATTTTCATTACTCTTAGAGGTGGATTGAAAAAGATATCTCTGATTTATGTCACAGAGTGTTCTGCCTATGTTTTCCTCCAGGAGTTTATAGTATCTGGCCTTACATTTAGGTCTTTAATCCATTTTGAGTTTATTTATTTATTTTTAATTAAAAACTTTTTATTGTGGTAAAAGTCACAAAACATAAAGCACACTGTTTTAACCATATTTATCTGTACAGTTCAGTGACACAAAGTTGTTGTTTAGTTGCTAAGGTGTATCAGACTCTTTTGTGACCCCACGGACTGTAGTCTGCCAGACTCCTCTATTCATTGGATTTCCCAGGCAAGAATATTGGAGTAGGTTGCCATTTCCTTCACAAGGGGATCTTCCTGACCCAGGGTTTGAACCTGTGTCTCCTGCTTGGCATGTGGATTCTTTACCACTGAGCCACCATGGAAGCCTAGTGGCACCAAGTACATTCATATTGTTTTGTGACTTTCACCATCGTCCATTTCCTGAGTTTTTCACTTTTCTAAACTGAAATTATGTCCCCGTTAAACATAACTCCCCATTCCCTCTCCCTATCCTACTTCCCTCCCCCAGCCCCTGGAATTTATTGGTGTACTACTTTCTGATTCTATTAATTTGACTATTTATATTAGTAAATATATCCTGCATTCTTTATTTGTATTAGTGTATGTATATTTATATTAATGTACATATTAGATTAATAATATATAAATTATAATTAATGTATATATTACATTTATATTAGTGAGTATATCTAGCGAGGAGCTGGGAGATCCAGCTGGAAGGTTGGCACAGAGGTTCCATCATGCTGTTCAGCCTCAGTGGTCAGGATAAGGAGCTTGGATGACCTCCTAAGCCTGATGAGAAACCACTGGAAAGTTTTCAGGGGAATAAAATGATCTGATTTGTATTTAAAAGAATCACCTGGCTTCTGTTCGGAGATGAGACAGTGGGTGGGTAGGGCACTTAGGAGTGCTTTCAGCGGGAGAAGGCATGGACCTGAACGTGGTTGGGAAGGATGCAGGGGCCTGGCGTGTCCTCGCTGCCACAGTGGCCTTGATGCTTTCTCTTACCCATTCCTCTGCTCACCTTTTCTCTTGACCCTGCTTCCCATCCCTCGCCTCCACCAGCATCTTTTCCCAACACCAGTCCATGGGGATGCTCAAGTCTTTCCCCTCATCTTCCCATGTGAACATTCCTTCCACCTTCTCAAGTGAGCTAGCTCCACCCACACCTCTGACTGTAAATGTGAGCCTTGGTCCTCCATGCCCTGCTTTATGGACAGCCTTCCGAGGTTCAGACCACTTCCTCACTCCAGCCTCCACCATTCTTCTCATTGTCACAGTGACACTCCTCACACCACGTGGTATCAGATGCTAGATACTTTTTATTATTTCTAGTCTATTGACATTTCCAGAAGAACAGCCCTGGGTACATTTTCTTCAGTGTTGTAGCCTAGGCCCCTAGTATTACACACAGAAAGGATAAAATGATTTTTCCAGATTAGAGGTGAAACAGAACAGTCCTTTTTCAATGTCCAGCACCAGTGAACAGTTTAACTGAGTACATACTTTATATAAGGATTGAATCAGGAATCAGAAACACACACATGCACTGTCTCCCCCATTGAAAAGATGAATCCTTGTGATGTGGGTACAAGCCTATGGACACTTTACTGTATATTTCTAAATAGCACAGTACACTGATTTTCATTTTTTGTTTCCCACTAGGCTGAAGCTCCTTGAGGGCTGGGTCTAGGCCATATTCATTACGATTGTCTGCATACCTATTATTAGCACAGTTAGCAGAAACAGGAGTACAGTCCCTGGGTTGGGAAGATCCCCTGGAGTAGGAAATGGCAATCTACTACAGTATTCTTATCTAGAAAAATCCCATGGACAGAGGAGCCTGGTGTGGTACAGTCCATGGGGTTGCAAAGAGTCAGACACGATTGACACACACACACAGCAGGTTGTTACATCAGTGGTAGTTGTCGTCATCACTGTCCTGGGGTTTTCAAGCACATGTGTATGTGAGGGTGTGTGCGTGTGAAGTGAGTTGCTCAGGAGGGAAGATTTTGAGATAACAGCATACGTATAAGAGCGAAAAATTAGAAATATTAACTATGGATACTCAAATCAGTATAAATAGTTATCTGTACCCCTTTTAATAACAGAGTTTTAAGTTTTATATACATGTACACACACACACATACATACATATGTGTGTATATATATTTATAAGTAGACTGTGAATCTTTTTCCTAAGTTAAAATTTTTATGAAAAGCTTCCAAAAATGAGTTGTGAAGAGAGAAGCAAGCACCTTGGACTGGGACACAGGATGATTGTCAGTGAAAAGTTGTAAAATGTTGGTGGGTGTTGAATTCCTTGGAAATCACTCCCCTTTTATAAGATTGAAGGGTTGAACTATATGGGTTCTAATACTGGTTGGTCTTTGATCGAAGATGTAAGGTCACTCGGTTCAGATAGTCATTTCAAGTTCAAAACTTCAGCCATCACACTGGAAATGTCTTTCTTTCTCAACTCAATCACCCCGGGGAAAAAACCTCTGGTTCAGTGTGTTGTTGTTTTGTCATTAAACCATGTCTGACTCTTTTGTGACCCCATGGATTGTAGCCCGCCAGGCTCCTCTGTCCCTGGGATTTCCCAGGCAAGAATACTGAAGCAGGTTTCCATTTCCTCCTCTAGAGGATCTTCCTGATTCAGGGATTGAATCTGTGTCTCTTGTGTCTCCTGTACTGGCAGGCAGACTCTTTACCACTAAACCACCTTGGAAGTCATGGTTCATTGTAAATCTTTATTTTCTTCCTTTCTTCCCCACCCCCTCTTCTTTTTGGAAGTTCCTATCTAATTCTCTGGAAGCCTGGCATCACAGTCTCTTAACACCCAAACACGCCCCATCCTGTTGGTTACTGGAAGTTCACCACGATTCTTGGTATTTTGGAGATCAGGGTTGAGTCCTTATTCTTTGACTGTCTGCTGCTCTGAATTCCTGGTCGTGGGTGACTGGATCCCTGGTCCTCACTCCTTCCCTCCTGGCCATCCTGCCTTCTGTAGTTCCACTCACACATGGGTCAGCTTCCTGCCTCGTTACCAGCACAACATTGATAGATCTTATAAACCTTACTGCAGTCTCAGAGATAAATCAGGAAGGTGGGCTCAACTTGACATTGAGAGAAACAACTTACAATTGCTTAGGAATCTGACCTTATCTTGGCCACTTCTCTAAAGGGGACTGTGGTATTGGCAGTCTCATTCTTTACCCAGCTTCTAGTCGTGTTCTGATCTGAGGGGCCCATTCTCTATTGCGTCTCATCTTCCATCTCCACTTCTGTCTCTCTCTAAAGTTACAAATGTGTGGATTTTATTATGCAGAGAAATTTAACTTTTAATCTCCATCCTCTGGGCTCTAACATTCTTGGCACAAAGGACAGGATTCTTTGTACTTTTTCCCAAAGTGAAGAACCATCTACCACGCCATATGCTTCTAGGACCAGAAACACAGTAGAAAAAGTTTTAAAATTATAGTTTTCATTTTAGTTGGGACAGAAAAAAATTCTTAGGCAGATCTAAGGCCATCCATAGGACAAACTACATAGGATTTGTCTCTATCCATAGGACAAACTACAGGCCTGGGTGCATGTGAGTGTGTGTGTGTGTGTGTGTGTGTGTGTGTGTGTGTGTGTGGTGTGAGAATGTTAGTTTCCCGTCCTGTTAAGATTTTCTGAAGTAGAATTTATGTACTTTCAAAATACACTTTCTCAGATGGTTTGGTTTTTCTTTTATATTGAAGTCTGCTGATTTAAGCTAACTTCTAAATTATCTTGACACATTTTTCTTGAAGACATTTTTCTTGAGGTACGGCAGAAGTTTGGAGAGAGTATAGAATTTGAAGTCAGACTCTTCCGTGCTCAAAGCCTCATCTACCATTTTAGTATTCTATCTATAGCCTCAGTGGTTTCCATCTGCAGAGATGATGACAGTATCCATTTCGCAGAATTGTTACAGGGGACAAAGGAGACAAGGTTTAGGTGAGACGACAAGGTGACCTGGTTGCTTGTGTGATGCGCCTTCAAACAGGCGAGTTGACCATAGGCTGATACATTAATAAGACTAGTTCTGTTTTTAGAGAACTAAGGTCTTTTGAAACTCCAGTTAAGTTTCACATAGGTATTGTGCTTAGTCACTCAGTCGTGTCCGACTCTTTGTGACCCCGTGGACTGAAGTTACCGGGCTCCTCTGTCCATGGGGATTCTCCAGGCAAGAATCCTGGAGTGGGTTGCCATGACTCTATCCAAACTGATGCTGTCCTGTTGTATTCTGGTGACTACAGCAGTCACAGCTGACTGAACCTCCTTCGAGTCCTGATAGCATTTCAGTGCCTGTTATCCAGGGACTGGGACACATCCTTGGGGGCCTTCTCCCTGGTCCTCAGCTTTGCTTCCATCCTTCTTGCTTCCCCTGGAGGACAGAGCCCAGGTAGGCAACTGCCTGAGGGTTGTTACGTGTGGAGCCGGGGAGAGAGGGCGATGCAGGACAGGCCAGGATGCTCCTGAGGACCTGGGACCAGGTTGTCCTTTGGGTTGTCTGGTTTCCTCCTCAAGAATCACTTCCTATTCAGTGGGGGAGGTTCAGACGACTTTTATTTAAATTCTTTGATAACCTCCTTTATCTATCCCAATAAATTCTTTAGTCAAATTAAGATTATGAAATGTGGGGGTCATATAGAAAGGTTAGGGACTTCTTGGATGTAGAAAAATGTACGTGTACTTTTTTGTACTGAATTGCTAATTTTCTTTTTTTAATTTGTAAGGAGATAAGTGAGAAAATAAGATTTGTGAAGCCAGCTTTCCTTAAAATAAGATAATAGTTTGCTTTGCTTTACTCTGTATGGCAATCTCTAGGTCCATCTACATGTCTACAAATGACTCAGTTTTATTCTTTTTTATGACTGAGTTATATTCCACCATCATCTTGGGGGTTGGAATGCAAAAGTAGGAAGTCAAGAGATACCTGGGGTAATAGGCAGGTTTGGCCTTGGAGTACAAAATGAAGCCGGGCAAAGGCTAACAGAGTTTTCTCAATAGAACACTCTGTTCATGGCAAACACCCTTTTCCAACACAAGAGCCGACTCTACACATAGATATCACCAAATGTTCAATACCGAAATGAGATTGATTATATCCTTTGCAGCCCAAGATGGAGAAGTTCTATACAGTCAGCAAAAACAAGACCCAAAGCTGACTGTGGCTCATATCATGATCTCCTTATTGCAAAATTCAGGCTTAAGTTGAATAAAGTAGGGAAAACCATTAGGTCATTCAGTTATGATCTAAATCAAATCCCTTATGATTATACAGTGGAGGTGACGAATAGATTCAAGGGATTAGATCTGGTAGACAGAGTGCCTGAAGAACTATGAATGGAGGTTCCTTATTGTACAGGAGGCAGTGACCAAAACCATCTCAAAGAAAAAGAAATGCAGGAAGGCAAAGTTGTTGTCTGAGAAAGCTTTACAAATAGCTGAGGAAAGAAGAGAAGCAAAAGTTAAGGGAGAAAGGGAAAGATACACCCAACTGAATGCAGAGGTCCAGAGAATATCAAGGAGAGATAAGAAGACCTTAAATGAATATTGCATAGAAGTAGAGGAAAACAATAGAATGGGAAAGGCTAGAGATCTCTTGAAGAAAATTGAGATATCAAGGGAAAATTTCATGCAAGGATGGACACAATACACGATAGAGATAAGAAGGACATAACAGAGGCAAAAGAGATGAAGAAGAGGAGGCAAGAATATATGGAAGAAAAAAAGAAAAAAGGTCTTAATGACCAAGATAACCATGATAGTGTGGTCACTCACCTAGAGCCTGGAGTGTGAGGTCAGGTGGGCCTTAGAAGCATTACTATGAACAAAGCTAGTGGAGATGATGCTAATCCAGCTGAGCTATTTAAAATCCTAAAGGATAATGCTGTTAAAGTGCTGCACTCAATATGTCAGCAAATTTGGAAAACTCAGCAGTGGCCACAGGACTGATAAAGGTCAGTTTTCATTCCAATTCTAAAGGGCAGTGACAAAGAATGTTCAAACTGCCAAACAGTTGCAGTTATTTCACGTGCTAGCAAGGTTAAGGTCAAAATCCTTCAAGCTAGGCTTCAGCAGTACATGAACCATGAACTTCCAGATGTTCAAGCTGGATTTAGAAAAGGCAGAGGAACCAGAGATGAAATTTCCAGCATTTGCTGAATCACAGAGAAAGCAATGGAATTCCAGAAAAATATCTACTTCTGCTTCATTGTGTGCACTAAAGCCTTTGACTGTATGGATCACAACTGTGGAAAATTCTTCAAGAGATGAGAATACTAGACCACTTTACCTGTCTCCTGAGAAACCTGTATTCTGGTCAAGAAGCAACAGTTAGAACCTTACATGGAACAACTGACAGGTTCAAAAATAGGAAAGGAATATGACAAACCTGTTATTGTCACCCTGTTTATTTAACTTATATGCAGAGTGCATCATATGAAATGGCGGGCTGAATGAATCACATACTGTAATCAGTATTGATGGAGAAATAGCAACAACCTCAGATACAAAAATGATACCACTCTAATGGCAGAAAGTGAAGAAGCACTTAGGAGCCTCTTCCTGAGGGTGAAAGAGGAGAGTGTAAAAGTGGGCATAAAGGTCAGTATTCAAAAAACTTAGATCATGGAATCCAGTCCCATCACTTCGTTGCAAATAGAAGGGGAATAAATGGAAACAGTGAAAAATTTTATTTTCTTGGACTCCAAAATCCCTGCAGATGGGGATTGCAGCCATGAAATTAAAAGACATTTGCTCCTTGGAAGAAAAGCTGTGACAAACCTAGACAGCATATTAAAATGAAGAGACATCACTTTGCCAACAAAGGTCCGTATAGTCAAAACTATGGTTTTTCCATTAGTCACACGTGGATGTGAGTGTTGGACTTTACAGAAGGCTGAGTGCTGAAGATGTAATGCTTTTGAACTGTGATGCTGGAGAAGACTCTTCAAAGCCCCTTGGACAGCAAGGAGATCAAATCCTAAAGGAAACCAATCCTTAGTATTCACTGGAAGGACTGATGTTGAAGCTGAAGCTCTAATACTTTGGCCCTCTGATGCGAAGAAACTCTTTGGAAAAGACCCTGATGCTGGGAAAGACTGAAGGCAAAAGAAGAGGGCAGTAGAAATTGAGATGGTTAGATAGTGACTCAATAGACATGATTTTGAAGAATCTCTGGGAGATCGTGGTAGACAGAGGAGCCTGATGTGCTACAGTCCATGGGATTGAAAAGAGTCGGGCAGAACTTAGTGACTGAACACCACCACCACCACCACCAATATTCCATTGTATATAAGCACCACATCTGTTTCATCTATTCATCTGTCCATGGACATTTAGGTTACTTCCATGAGACATGTATGTGGAATGTAGAAAAGTGGTAGAGAGGAACCTATTTGCAGGGCAGGAATAGAGACGCAAATATAGAGAACAGAAATATGGACATTGGGAAGGTGGGGCCAGGCTGGGATGCATTGGGAGATAAGTAGTGGCATATATACAGTACCATGTGTAAAGTAGGTAGCTGGTGTGAAGCTTCTCTGTAGCACAGAAGCTCAGCTTGGTGCTCGGTGATGACTTAGAAGGTGCTCTGTGACGGGGGAGTGGGAGGAAAGTCCAGGAGGAAGGGTATATATGTATACATGTAGCTGATTCACTTTGTTGTACAGTAGAAACTAACATAAGATTGTAAAGCAACTATACCTCAATTTTTAAAAAAAGGTGATGCTTTGCTTTCCTTTTTTCAGATATCCTGATATAAATAATTTTTCAATGGTATACTTCATATTTTTGATTTACAAACTTGTATATATATATATATATATGTTATATATATACTCAGATGGAAAGCATATTTAGAAACAAATCAATATCTTTCTAGGCCTGAAAAGAGGGTACTTTATGCATAGTACTGAAAATGTGTTCTTGTTTATTGAGTCATGTTGTAGAATCTCTTTACTTTTAGGCAGAATCTTATTAGCCTACAGCCTAATACAATACTAAGAACCATTACAAACTATATATTAAAAGAGTGTTCTTTTAGGAAATTTGGTAATATCTTTTTTGATGATGTCATGGATTTTACATTTCAAGGATATTCAGTATGACAATTAATAAAAATACTCCGTACCTATCTAAGGGACCTAGTCTTACAGATACAACCTTTTAAATTCCTGTTTTCCTCATTTTTCCTAAGTGGAATATATACTCTGTTTAACTGTATATATGTAGCATATTTCAGGATTAAAATGATTATGATTTCTTAGAGTAAATTCCCCAAAAATAGTTATATCTAAGGAGAAACAATAGTTTAAGAATAACCACATTTTAAAAGTGCCTGTTAAAAAGATTACCCATAAGACAAAAAACAATGAAATGTCTTCAGTTATGAGTTAAAGTTGATGTGGTGGAAGTGATTCACTGAGCAATGTTAAGTTGGTAAGAATATCACTTTAGAAAACTAAGTGCATTTAAAATTTAAAAAGTGTTTTTTTTTTTTTTTTTTACTGCTGCTTCTGCTAAGTCACTTCAGTTGTGTCCAACTCAGTGCAACCCCATAGACAGCAACCTACCAGGCTCCCTTGTCCCTGGGATTCTCCAGGCAAGAACAGTGGAGTGGGTTGCCATTTCCTTCTCCAATGCATGAAAGTGAAAAGTGAAAGTGAAGTCGTTCAGTTGTGTCCGACTCTTAGCGACCCCATGGACTGCAGCCTACCAGGCTCCTGTCCATGGGGTTTTCCAGCCAAGAGTACTGGAGTGGGTTGCCATTGCCTTCTCCATTTTCTTACTAATGGAATTTAATTAGATTTGAAGCAAAACTTTTTCAAATGTTAGACACGTGATTTTAAGTATGAATCTGCTTGAGAAACAAATGAAAATCAAAAAAATAAAAAAAGCATTATTTACTGTTCATGCAGAATTATTTTTGTAACACTCTGATAGTTTGAAAGCTAACAGCTTCACATATAAGCAAAATATTCCACTGAATATAACCCATGTAGATGAGATAAATTAAAGTTGGATTAACTTAATTTGTTAAAGATTTTGCAAAATAAGCATTTTAGAGCTTCTATTACGATTCTAGCCAGGGGATTAGTTTTTAAAATATGTATTTTTTAATATGTAAGTGGAAAACAGACTTAAGGCTTAAATACAACTTCCCCCCTTATGTTTACAATTCAGAATAGTTGGTGTACTAGCGTGGCAGCACTAAAATGATATAAAGATGCTCTTCAGATTATTTTTATGGAACCTTTACTGCAGTGCTTATGTTTTACCTGGGGCATGGAGAGAGGATTTGACACCTTCTTCTATGTCTATATGAGCTTTCCTTGTGGCTCAGCTGGTAAAGAATCTGCCTGCAATGTGGGAGACCTGGGTTTGATCCCTGGGTTGGGAAGATCCCCTGGAGAAGGGAAAGCCTACCCACTCCAGTATTCTGGCCTAGAGAATTCCATGGACTGTATAGTCCATGGGGTCGCAAAGAGTTGAAAACAACTGAGCAACTTCACTTTCATACTTTCTGTGTCTATATATACTCCATAACTTAACTGATTAAGTATCTTTCTTTAGGAAGAACTGTATTCTGAGAGCTTGTTGATCCAATATTTTGTGAAATGATAAGTGTAAATGGTAATTTTAAAAAGCTAATCCCATACTAATAACCAATTAATTAGTTAAAATGTACTGAATTATACAACTGTGAATTTACATAAAACATTGAATTATGTACTTCGTACAGGCGAGTTGTGTGGATATGAATTAGATCTCAATAAAAGCTGTTACAGAAAGTAAGCTGTTGACCCATGAGATCTAGGTAGGCTGGTTCTTAGCTGAAGGATGCGAAAGGTTTGCGTGTATAAATTTTGTGCCAATGGTGCCCAGGGTGTGTAAGAAATCTTCCAGGATCTCTACTCTTTGAAGAGAAGGGGATCACAAGAGGACTTGTTGTTAAAAGACAGGCTTTTTAAACCTAAGCTTTGCATCTGGGTCTTTCTGTTAGTGTACTGTGGGCATCAACTTCCCAACTGGAAGCCTCTGTCCAAAACATGAGGATGGGTGTGATTTGCATCTCAAAGGATTATAACTGTAAACATGGAGGGGAAAATAGCTCTTGAAGTTTTATTTAAAATGCCTCCAGTGTTTTTTTAGCAGCATTCTTTTTATTTTATAGTCTATAATTTTAAGTAAATGTATGTATGTATGTATGTATGATATCCTACTGAATACATCCAATGTCAACAAAAAATGTAAATATTTATACAGTAGTGACTGTGTACTTACATACATCTTGAGTTTGCCTCTTTTTTCTCCTGAAGACTTTGACTGATTCCTTTTATTAAAATTGTGAAATCTCATGAACTTTGACAGATGAGGCTAATACTGTTGATAAGCAGGATATAGGGATAGTTTTTGGCTTTGCCTCCCTATTATTTCCTCACCTGCCAGAAAGGAAGAAGGAAGGAGGGAAGGATGAAGGGACCAAGGAACAGAGGGAGGGAGATAGAGAATGTTCTAAGGGCATTTGCCCTGAGTGCAGTAACTACTTCCTAATCATTAGAGGTTAGGAACGCATGATCATTTGAGTATCTACTGTGTACAAGGGACTGAGTTCATATTTTTTTAATTTGTTTTATTGAAGTATAGTTGATTTACAATGTTGTGTTAATTTCTGCTGTATGGTAAAGTGATTCAGTTACATATATATATTCCATGATGATTTGTTACATGATACTAAATATAGTTTTCTGTGCTATAGAGTAGTGCCTTGTTGTTTATCCATACTATATATAATAGTTTGCATTTGCATCCCAAACTCCCAGTCTGTCACTTGGCAACCACAGGTCTGTTCTATATGCCTGAAATTCTGTTTCTATTTTGTAGAGAAGTTCACTATACCATATTTTAGATTCTCCATATAAGTGTCATTATATGGTATTTGTCTTTATCTGACTTCACTTAGTATGATCATCTTCCGGCCCATTCATGTTGCCGCAAATGGCATTATTTCATTCTTTTTTCCCCAAGTAGTAGTCCCTTGTTTATATATGCCACATCTCCTGTACCCTCTCCTCTGTTGATGGACAGTTAGGTTGTTTCCACGTCGTGACAGTGCTGCTGTGACCATAGTGGTCACAGCAACCTTTTGAAAAGGTCATAGCCTTTTCAGATTATCGTTTTGTCCAGATAATGCCCAGGAGTGGATTTGCAGGATGATAGGCTTCCCTGGTGGTTCAGACGGTAAAGCGTCTGCCTGCAGTGCGGGACATCCAGGTTCGATCCCTGGGTTGGGAAGATCCCTGGAGAAGGACATGGCAACCAACTCCAGTACTCTTGCCTGGAAAATTCCATGGACTGAGAGGCTCCTCAGAGCCTGGTAGGCTACAGTCCAGGGGGTCACAAAGAGTCAGACACGACTGAGCGACTTCACTTCTCTTCACATGGTAGCTGTACTTTTATTTTTCTATACTGTTCTCCATAGGAGCTGCACCAATTTACATTCTCACTAACGATGTGGGAGGGCACCCTTTTCTGCATACCTCGGGACTTAGTGTAGCACATTTAGTGTCTACATCTTAAGTGTAGCACATTTAGTGTCTACAAACACAGGCTGCCTGTCCTCCAGGAGTTTCCCAGCTCATTCTTCAGATGGAGACCACAGCTCAATGAAATATATGCAGAGTCCAGCTACTATACTATTGATGAATCCTTAAGGCTTCCCTTGCTTAATGTCCAGCTTCACTCCAGCTTGCTAAGAATTAGATACTTTGTCCTGTAATCCCTTTTCATGACTTCCAGAAAAAAATCAGTTTCTCAGTTTAAATTCACTTTCTGCCCCCTTCTTTCTTTTTTTGGCTGAATCCTAACAAAACTCTCCTCATTCCCTCAAATCCAGTCTCTGCCCCCCACCTTTTTTTCATATAGAAACCTTGATCCAAAATGATTGAATTTCTGCTGAAGATTATTGATATTTGTTTCCTAGCTATAATTGATTCTCCAGTTATCATACTATTGTAAATAAATCATTAACACATCTACCCATAGAAAATACATCTTTTCCTTACCAGTAATTGTGTGGATTTATTTTCAAATATCCTCTCTGTCTTACTACTCCCAATATTCAGCTGTTCTTTGGAATAATTATACACATGTTGTGTTTAAGAGATTAATTCTGGCATCAGACAGAACTGGGTTCATTTCTTATCTCTACCAGTGTCTGGGTATTAATGGACTGAATGTTTGTGTCCCTCAAATTCATATGTTGAAGTCCTAGCCCCAAGTGTGATAGTTTTCGGAGGTGATGTGATACTGTTGGGGAAGTGAAATGCTACAGGCACTTGGGAAAATAGCTTGGTGGTTTCTTATACTAAAGATGGACTTACTCTATGATCCAGAATCGCACTCTTTGCCATTTATTCCAGATAAATGAAACCTATACTCTCACCAAAAGAATCTATATATGAATTTTCATAGCAGTTTTATTTGTGAAAGCCACAAATTGGAAGCAACCTAAGTGTCTTTCCACCAGTGGATGCTTAAAAAATATCTGGTGCATCTGTGCTGTGGAGTGCTGCTCAGCAGTAGGACAGATATACCACATTGTGTCTAACTGTAGCCTACCAGGCTCCTCCATCCATGGAATTTTCCAGGCAACAGTACTGGAGTGGGTTGCCATTTCCTTCTACCAGGGGATCTTCCGACCTGGGGATTGAACCCAGGTCTCCCACATTGTAGGCAGACACTTTACCGTCTGAGCTACCAAGGAAGCCCATCAGGCAAATCTTAGTTAAGGGCTGTTCAACAAAATGCCTGACTGGTGCTCCTGAAAGTTGTTGCTGCTGCTGCTAAGTCACTTCAGTCGTGTCCAACTCTGTGTGACCCCATAGATGGCAGCCCACCAGGCTCCCCCATCCCTGGGATTCTCCAGGCAAGAACACTGGAGTGGGTTGCCATTTCCTTCTCCAACTTATGAAAGTGAAAAGTGAAAGTGAAGTTGCTCACTGTTAAGGTCAGCTAAAAAAAAAAAGAGAGATCTGAGAAACTATCGAAGTAAAGGGAGCCATGCTGCTTAGTGACTCAGTCATGTCCAACTCTTTGCTACCCCATTGAACCCTACCAGGCTCCTTTGTCCATGGAATTTTCCAGGCAAGAATACTGGAATGGTTGCCATTTCCTTCTTAGGGGATCTTCCCAACAGAGGGATTGAACCCATGTCTCCTGTGTCTCCTGCTTTGGCAAGTGGACTCTTTACCACTAGCCCCACCTTTACTGTTTAGCCTAAAGGGAAGCCTAAGGTAGTGTTAATACAATAACTCCATGTCAGTATGGTGTCCTGGAACAGAAATGGGACTGTAGGTGAAAACTAAAGAAACATAATAAATCTTTTACCTTTGTTAATGATAATGGAGCAGTATCAGTTCGTTAATTATGACAAATGTACCCTAGGGATTTTAAGATGTTAATGATGGGAAGCAAGGTTAGGGTTGATGGGTACACTACTATTTTCACAATTTTTCTGTAAATCCCAAACTTTCCTTAAAAAACAAAAAACTTACTAAAAAACTACCTGTGTTACATGTAATTGAGGGAAAAAAATCCCAGTTGCAAATGCCATTGAGCTACAAATAAAGCCTATGTTTAATCCCCTTTCTCACCTTGAGATGCCCTCAGACAATACTGAGGGGTAGCCAGAATCCAAGTGTGCAGAGAGGAAATTATAAGAGCTTTATGAATCCAAAGTCTATTTCCACTTTAATTATATCCCCAGACTTCAAAGAGAAGCCTTTGTCCATGCTCAGAATTTCTTCAAAGTACATCATAAATCTTTTTTTTTTTTGGAAACTGTCCCCCTAAGCTACCTTCCAGGAATTCCTAATTATAACACAGGGAAGAAGCAAGACGTCAGCTCCCATTACTCATCTGTCTACTCTTAAAATTATAGTTTTACACTGCCTTGTATCACATGTTTTAGAAGTGATGATAAAAATATAGTTGAGTCAAAGAGAGAAAGTGATTATTCCTACAAAAGAGGAGTCCAAACCACCCCTCAACATGTACCATAAACATTCTAGAGTTTAAGCAAGGAAGTAGAAATCAAATAGATAAACAATGAGGTCCTACTGTATAGCACAGAGAACTTATATACAATATATCCTGTGATAAACCATCATGGAAAAGAATATGAAAAAATCTGTATATATATAACTGAATCACTGTGCTGTCTACCTGAACCTGATACAGCATTGCAAATCAACTATACTGCAAGAAAAAAGGTAAAATCCAGCAAACAAAAATTAGATTGGATTTCAATTACTATCTTTAACAATGGATATAATTTTAATGAAATGGAAGAACAGAAGAAGCTCACATTTTCCTCTTTTAAAATTTAGGACTTTAAGAAATCTAAGTCAGAAGTATTTTTAAGTGATTTGTATTTGGGCACAATGATCATATGAATTGGAGAAGGCAATGGCACCCTACTCCAGTACTCTTGCCTGGAAAACCCCATGGATAGAGGAGCCTGGTAGGCTGCAATCCATGGGGTCGCTAAGTCGGACATGACCGAGCAACTTCACTTTCACTTTTCACTTCCATGCTTTGGAGAAGGAAATGGCAACCCACTCCCGTGTTCTTGCCTGGAGAATCCCAGGGACGGGGGAGCCTGGTGGGCTGCCGTCTATGGGGTCACACAGAGTCGGACACGACTGAAGTGACTTAGCAGATCATATGAAATCCTCTATTATTTGCTTTCAAAATTTTTACAGGTGAAATGCATGTATATATTATATGTGTACACATAAACATTAAATACATATGTGTAGATGATAAATGCATGCCTCTCTGTATAATTATAGACACATTTACACACACCATGACATAAGCATACAAAGCCAGGAGCAGCTTTCTCCCAGCAATACTGGGTTTCATGTTTTGCTTTTGTTTCCTGACACATTTGCATTAATGGACATGCAAGCTCACATGTATGTTTGAAGTGGTGTATCTGCTATAAATTAAATGTGGGATGATAGGACTATAATGTTCCTTTATTCCATTTCAGAGAAAGAAGGCCCAATGGGTAATAGAGAAAAATATTTCTAATGGAATTAAAAGAAAGTTGAGCTCTTTAACTAGATTTTCTTTGGTATCTGGGCAAATAGTCTCTTTGGGAATGAATCAGAGATTGGATGCCAGGATTTCTAAATGGTATCTTTATTATTATTATTTTAATTAATTAATTTAATTGGAGGATAATTTATTTACATACTGTGGTGGTTTTTGCCATACATCAACATGAATCACCCACGGGTGCACATGTGTCTCCCCATCCTGAACCCCGCTCCCACCTCCCTCCCCATCCCATCCCTCTGGGTTGTACCAGAGCATGAGCTCTGAGTGCCCTGCTTCATGCATCGAACTTGTACCGGTCATCTGTATTACATATGGTAATATACATGTTTCAATGCTATTCTCTCAAATCATCCCACCCTCGCCTTCTCCCACAGAGTCCAAAAGTCTGTTCTTTACATCTGTGTCTCTTTTGCTGCCTTGACATAGGATCATCATTACCATCTTTCTAAATTCCATATATATCAGCATTCAATCTTATCAGTCAGCGTTCATTCTTCATTTTGGGGTCACTGTCATTCTTAATACCTGTTTCTGAATTTGCTATGTAAATTTTTTAGTTTACATTTTGGGTGTAATTTTCACTGTTTGTAGGTGAAAATGGCCATGTCTATTGCTAGTGTGTATAAATAACTATAGATGTAGAAGTGGTACATAATTTTACTGTGTGGGAACATGATAAATTCTTGTGATAAGCTCTTCTCTCACCTTTGCTTAGTTTGGTGTGGTCTCCCAATTGTTGTTTTTATTGAGTATGTGTTCTCCTGTGAAGACTTAAATTGGCACAGACACATGAATGATGTAAGTCATCAATGCATCATTGAAAGTTGATATTTAATTTGTTCTATAAATCATTCTATTTCATAATATTATTTCCCCCATTTTTTTTAGGTTGAATATTTCATCTCTTTAAAAAATTAAAATTTCTTTAAGTGCCCTCTTACACACACACACACACACACACACACACACTTGTCACTGTTGCTTTGTGGCTTCTCTCTTTCTTCACCATCAGAGCCAGGAGGGTAGGAAGTCTTTGAAACCACCTTATGTTACTCTTAACAAGTGAAACATAGTAGAAGCTCTCTAAAGAAATCTTCAGGAACTAAATACTTTTTTTAATTCAGTAAATAATTACTGCATGCACATTTTTTGTTCTGTATAGTTGAAGACTGAGAAGTTTGAAGGAAGCTAAAAAGGAAAAAACATATTCTTTGCTAAAGTGCTGATGCTGGGAGGGATACTTCAGGTGGAGATGAGATGAACAAAGGTGAAATATTCAGGACCACAGGTAGTAGTTTGGCTGTGGCATAAAATGCAGATGGATTGTTAAATAACTCCCTGCAAGTCCATCAAGTTGTAATCTTGTGGGTAAACTATGGTAAATTTATACAATGCACTATACAGCCTTTAAATAAATAATCTAAAATCTATTTTATATGGATGTAGTCAGAAGTATAGCATTGAATTAGGAAAAGTAAATTATAGACAATCCTTATAGTTTGATAGAGCATATATAAAGTGCGGAAACATGAAAAGCAATAGAATATTAGGGATCATATAAAAACATTTAAGAAATAATAAAGACCAAAATAAGCATAAAAGTTTTCTCCATGGTGATGAGGAGGACTATGGGATTATGAGAGGGAACATGGGGTCTTCAACTATATCATCAATAATTAATTTCTTTTGAAAATTCTGAAGCAAATTTGGCAGAATATTAAGACCTGTGAAAGTTGGGGCATAGGTACTAAGTGTTTATCCTAATATTTTCTGGACTTTTCTTTTTGCTTGAAATACTTTATGACAAAATCACAAACATATTTTATAACAAGATAAAGTAGTTCAGTTCAGTTCAGTCGCTCAGTTGTGTCCAACTCTTTGGGACACCATGAACTGCCGCACGCCAGGCCTCCTTGTTCAATACCAACTCCCGGAGCCCTCCCAAACTGATGTCCATTGAGTTGGTGATGCCATCCAACCATCTTATCTTCTGTCGTCCCCTTCCCCTCCTGCTTTCAATCTTTCCCAGCATCAGAGTCTTTTCTGATGATAAGGTAGTAGAGAGTAGTTAAAGAGAAGATTGAAGGAGTCAGGGGTGAGGTTGTAAAGTGTCATGAGTGTGATGTGTAGTTGTAAAGTGATTGTGTCATGATGTGTCATGCTGAATTTTGAATTTGCTCTATGAATGTATCCACTCGTATGGTCTTTGTTACTCATCTTTTGGTTGATGACTGTGAAATCCTTGAGCTCAGCGCAACCCAGCCTCCTCCTCTGCATGTCGGATACCCTGGTCCTGGTAGCACTGTGGGTGCTGCATGCCCCAAACTAGACTCCTGCTTTATTCTAGACTGTTGTTGTTCAGTCACTAAGTCATGTCTGACTCTTTGAGACCCCATGAATTGTAGCATGCCAGGCTTCCCTGTCCTTTACTATTTCCTGGAGTTTGCTCAAACTCACATCCATTAAGTTGGTGATCCCATCCAACCATTTTATCTTCTGTTGTCCCCTTCTCCTCCTGCTTTCAATCTTTCCCAGCATCAGGGTCTTTTCCAATGAGTCAGTTATTCTCATCAGGTGGTCAATGTATGGAGTTTCAGCTTCAGCACCAGTCCTTCCAATGAATATTTAGGACTGATTTCCTTTAGGATTGACTGGTTTGATCTCCTTGCAGTTCAAGCGACTCTCAAGAGTGGTCTCCAACACTGCAGTTCAAAAGCATCCATTTTTCAGCATTCAGCTTTCTTTATAATTCATCTATCACATCCATACATGACTACTGGGAAAACCATAGTTTTAAAACCTTTGTCAGAAAAGTAATGTCTCTGCTTTTTAATATGCTGCCTAGGTTTTAAAAAGCAGGACCATCACTTTGCCAACAAAGATCTGAATAGTCAAAGCTGTGGTTTTTCCAGTAGTCACGTACGGATGTGACCTGGCCATTATTCTCATCTCTCTCTCACCACCAAGATATAATTGTCCACCTGCTGTCACCTGTTTCATCTGCCATGAGTTTGTCTTAAATTCTCTTTCAACTATTCTAACATTGTCTGAGTCGGGCCCCCGTCCCTCTGTCCTGGCCTACTGAAGTGTCCTTGCTAGTGGTCCCTTGGATGCACTCCGCATATTAATCTTTCACCTACTTTCTAGAGAGACACACTCAAAGCAAGTCTGACCATTACCCATGCTTGCTGAGAACTCTTTCAGGACTCTACACTCTCTATAAGGATATTTGTATGTTCCATGGAAGGCCCAGTACCAAAGCCACCTGTGGTCCTTGTTAGAAATGCAAGTTTCTGGATTTCCCAGATGGTCCAGTGGTTAAGAATACGCCTGCCAATGCAGGAGTCATGGATTCCATTCCTGGTCTGGGAAAATTCCATATGCTGCAGGATAAGCAAGCCTGTGTGCCACAACTACTGAACCCATGCTTTAGAACCCATGCTCCACAACAAGAGAAACCACCAAGTGAGAAGCCCACTCACTCTCAACTAGAGAGTGCACACAGCAGTGAAGACCCAGCACAGCCAACAATAAATAAATAAATAAATAAAAAAGGCAAGTTCTCTGGCACAGACTCAGACCTGATGACATAATCTCTAGGGTTGGGTCCCCGACAAGGATTTATAAGAACAGCCCATTATTTATATGCATCATAATTTTGAGAATCATCAATCTGGATAAAACACCAGCTCTGGAGCTGGGTGTGGGAAGCACATTCTTCACGAGTCAGCTTTATCTATTGATACTTCATCTCTGCCTTCCATACTCTTTCCTGCCCAGTTATTTTTTTCACTCTCGCTCATCCTTTAGACTAAAAACACTAGAATCTCATCTCAATGTCTTACCTGTTTCCTCTGCCCCCAACTCCACAAGTTTCTGTCTCCAAATCCATATAGTTTCTCAAAAGTTCCCTTCCTTTAAGTGGTGATGGTCCTGAGGCTGGGGCAGTCTTGTTTATGTAACACACAGCAAGGGATCTGGTGTAAGGGTGACCTTCTAAAAAGATTCTTCAACTAATGGCACTGCTTTTGAGTTGACAGGCACCTGATCATGAGTTTTGAGCCTGTATTTCAGGTAGGTCATTCAAGAAATCTGTGAAAAGGAGAAAATCAGAGCGGCCATGTTGAATTCTAGCAGTTGGATGTTTAAGAGATCAAGATTGGAGATTTTCATTAGATAAACATAGAGATGATTGACATCTCTGGGCTATAGCCAGATGAAAGGAGAGGATGAAGGTTTACATTTTACACATATTATGTTCTATTACTCAGTTATTTAATAAACGTGACCAGTATTTATTTAGAGATAAAGAGTCATGATCATAAGTCTAGAAATGAACATTTTGGAAGGTTTCAGCCAAGTAGGGGTACTTGAAGTGATGTGCTTAAATTATCACTTACAGGAAGGAATAGAAAGTATAGGATATAAATTATAGAGAAAACCAGTACTAAAGAGAAACTGAGGATAAGGGCTTCAGAGGAGGAATGACCATACGGTAGTTTTAGCAGAAGAGTGGGGACTTTGTGAAGAGCAGGAGTGGACAGCTGTGGCAAGTGATGCAAATAGATCCAGTGAATTGCAGATTGAGAGTTACCTTTTGGAATTTGCAATTGGGATATCGATAGGAACCATAAGAAAAGCCATTTTAATAGGGCTTTGAATGAGGTGGTGGAAGTGGGAGCTGTTGGATTAGTGAATGAATGGTTGGTGAAGATATATTGACAATGAGAATCAATCTTGTGTTCAAGAAGCTTTAGACAGCAAGGCAATCATGCATTTGAGTGGTATTGTTTTGTTGGCTTTAGTTGTGATGAGTGTAACTTGAGTATGTGTAATTGCCCAAGAGATTGAATTCCTAGAAAAAGAAAAGTGCCTTAGGGCCCAAGAAAGATTGGAAACCATTTCTATGAAGAGGGTGAGTTATCCTGAGCAGAAGCAGAGGAACTCTAGCTTGGGTAGAACAGTGACCGAAAGTGGGATCCAGCTGCTCGCTGCTCAAAAGCCAATAAAGAGGTGAGGTTAGTGGAAAGTTTGCTTTACTTTGGATGCAGGGAGCTGAGGGTAGGGGAAGGGCCAACACCTGTCCAAAGCCTGATTCCCCCACCTCCCTGCATCCAACAATCGGGGGACCAGAGGTTTTACAGACCAGAGAGGGGGCTTCATGCAGAAACAGTGCAGTTAGCTCTGATAGTCTTCTTGAAATTGGTCATCAGTGGTCTGACCAGTGTCATCTTCATTGTTTTAAGTACAGTTAATCTTCAGTTCCAGGGTTGTTTGTTCCCATTTCTTGAAACTAGTTCTCGGAATTGTGGCAGCTTATATCATAGCTACAATCTGTCATTACGTAGTTAACTTTTTTCACCTGGTGCGGGTTTAGTATCCACAAGACAGTTTACAGGACATGGCTCAGAATATTATCTGTAGCCCTTGAAGAGGGACTAAAGGTACTTGGCGATGCTTGATGACTGCATGCGTGCTCAGTGGCTAAGTGGTGTCCAGCTCTTTGCCATGGACTACAGCCAGCCGGGCTCCTTGGTCCATGGGATTCTCCAGGCGAGAATACTGGAGTGGGTTGCCATTTCCTTCTCCAGGGGATCTTCCTGACCCAGAGAGCAAACCTAAGTCTCCTTCATTGGCAGGTAGAAACTTTACCACTGAGCCACTAGGAAAGCAATGCGTGTCTATCCAAATAGATAATTTATGAGTGTGAATGTTAATAGTGAGATTTCTGGAAATCAGTGTATACCATGAAGCTCAAGTTGGCTCATATTTTTTATGATATTTTCAACATACATTTAATGTAGAACAAGAAATCGTTCTTTGTCTTGGCTAGTCCTCTCTCTCCTGACAGGCTAGGTAAAGCTCATTCAGTCAATTTCTGACTGGCAGGAAAGTCTCATAATTTGGGGACCAGAAAATGTGTGAATGTGCAGAGATGGGAGCAGACAGAGCCAAAAGAAAAGTAAAAGAAGGCTGATGTAAAATGTGTTGAGTTTGAAATAATGATTTTGGCTAATAATACTGTTAATTTGAACAATTTCCTTTGTTGAATTATCAAAGAAAATGAGACCTTCTGTCTTTATCTTTTAGTCATATGTCTGTTTTCCTCAATAAAACCAAATGAATTTATCTCATGGGTTTAAATCCCCAAATAAGTTTCTGTCATCCTTCATATTACATGTAGAGGCCTGGATAACCTAACACTTTCTTTGTTACTTCAGAGAGGCATTGACCGGGCTTCTTTATTTTACATATGAAGTTATCTTTAAAAAGTGATGGAGATAGTTTCTGCCAAAAGTGATGCCATTATTTTAGCAGATGGTCCATAGACACATAGTCTCTTCTTGACTTCATTTCAAATCTTAATAGAATACCCTTCTTCTTTTTCTTCTGAAAAAAATCTGTTTCCAAACATGGTATTTGGTGGTCCTTAAAGCTTATAGTTTTCTCATAAATCATCTTTGTCAGTGGCTGCCCTTGTTTCTGAGCTTCCTGGGCCTGGATGACTGAGTAACTTTCTACCCTCTGAATACCTGGCTTGCTATTAGTAACTTGCTGTTCAGATTGCACAGTGGGATCTGCGTAGTTTTCTTTGTATTTTCAACTCTTAATGCACATTTAATGTGTTAAACATAGGACTTTTCCAAATGCATAACAAATTTTGATTTGTTAGTATTGTGTTATCAGTCTATTAATTAAAACATATGAGTTTAAATTTGTAATAAAAGTTTGAAAGTGGTAGCTATGATGAAGGGCAGGAGGGCATTTCTCTTGACTGTCCAACCTGGAGCCCTGTGTGTCTAGGGGCATGTAAACTTCTTGATCTTAAGGTTTCTAAGCTGTTGAATGAGGATACCACTTACCTGTCAGGGTCATTTTGGGGAGTGAATGAGAGTATTAGAGCATCCAGCATTTTCCCAGTCATATATCACATAACCTCAGTCACTGGTGGAGTGTTGTTGAACCTCAGAAACTTCTTTAAAGCAATAATGATATTTATACTTTGTCTTTAGATACTGTAAGGTTATGAAGTATTTTTGAATTATGATAAGAAAGATTGAATTATTCTTTATATATTTACTCTATTTAAAATTATTGTTCTGTATTTCTTTAATTTTTTATTGATGTATAATTGATTTACAGTGTTGTGTTAGTTTCAGGTGTACAGCATAGTGATTCAGTTATAAGAATCAGTTATAAGAATCAATATGTATACATACATATATATTGTCTGTCACATTCTTTTTCCTTGTAGGTTATCACAAGATAGTGAGTATAATTCCCTGTACTATACAGTAGGTCCTTGTCATTTACCTATTTTATATAGAATAGTGTGTATCTATTAATCCCAAACTTCTATTTTATCCCTCCTACCCTTTCCACTTAGATAACCTTAGATGTGTTTTCTGTGTCTGTGTGTCTGTTTCAGTTTTGTAAATAAGTCCATTTTTGTATTATATTTTTAGATTCTGTATATAAGTGATATCATATGATATTTGCCTTTGTCTGGCTGACTTCACTTAGTATGCTGCTGCTGCTAAGTCACTTCAGTCGTGTCTGACTCTGTGCGACAGCATAGACTGCAGCCCACCAGGCTCCTCCGTCCCTGGGATTCTCCAGGCAAGAACACTGGAGTGGGTTGCCATTTCCTTCTCCAATGCAGGAAAGTGAAAAGTGAAAGTGAAGTCACTCAGTCATGTCTGACTCTTAGCGACCCCATGGACTACAGCCTACCAGGCTCCTCCATCCATGGGATTTTCCAGGCAAGAGTACTGGAGTGGGATGCCATTGCCTTCACTTAGTATGATCATCCCTAAATCTATTCATGTTGCTGCAGATTTTGCCCTGTATATATTTGGGAATTGTTTATTTGATAAGAAGTTTTGTCATATTTGATTCATTAATTGCCTTAATATTTTATTAATCAAAATTCCTTAATCCTGGTATCAGATGTCCATTATTATTCATTTTCTTTGTAATCTGTGGTTGAAATGGTATAATTATTTCTAACCTTAACTTCATTTTTATCTAGATTTGACTAAATCACCTTCTTTTGATTCACTCAGTGAAAGCGGATTAATTATTATTGTATCGATGTTAATGCTTAATGTATGAGTCACATTTGTTTTTTGAGTAAATCAGCATTTTCAGTTATTCTGTGATTTTACTAACCTTTCTGTTTGAATTCCATCCATCCCTGTTTGCTTATTCTCTTTTCCCTTTCTGTGCAACTTATTTTGGTCTCATTATTCTGTTTTGGCTTGTGTAAAATAGATAGCTAGTGATAAGCTGCTGTGTAATACAGGGAGCCCAGCCTGGCTCTCTCTGGAGACCCACCTAGATATGAAGGTGGGTGGGAGGGAGGCTCAAGAAGGAAGGGATATATATGTGTATATGTGTGTGTGTATGTATGTGTGTATATATATATATACTTGTAGCTGCTTCACATTGTTGTACAGCAGAAACCAATAGAACATTGTAAAGCAATTATCCTCCAATTAAAAATAAAAAACACAAATGTTTTGTGCATATATTATGAATACACAGACAGATATATACATAGAGTTTATATCTCTGAGGAATTAAGCTAGGATTTAGCACTTTTATGACATGTGTTTTTTTCTTTTGATTGTTATCCCCAATTAGGTATAAATGCATTTGAATTAAAATTGAGGGCAAGAGGAGAAGGGGGCAACAGAGGATGAGAAGGTTGGACAGCATCACTGACTCAATGGACATGAGTTTCAGCGAGCTCTGGGAGTTGGTGATGGACAGGGAAGCCTGGCATGCTGCAGTCCATGGGATCGCAAAAAATTGGACATGACTTAGCCACTGAACAACAGCAACAATAGCACTTTTGTGAAAACCTTATTTTTATAGAAATAGAAGATTTAGAGTACTAAGTGGAACCTCATGCTGGTTGGTCTCTAGTCTCACCTTGTCAATAGTAGGGACCGTGTTCACTAACAGAAGGTCTGTGTTTGGACAGTCACTTCTATGGTCCTCCTGTGTAGTGGCCCTTACATAGAGCCTTCTTAGTGGTGCGTTCTGTGAAGGAACAGACAGATATAACATGTCATCTGAACTCACAGAACTCCACTTTACTTGCAGAGGCAAGAGGAACACATGGAAGGTGGACAGTTCATAATTGGATGTAATTGTACGCTGAGTTGCATGCAGCTTTGCTGATTTGCATGTCCAGTCTGTCCAGATCATCAAGGGTATCTGTAATAGACAGTGAACCGAAGAATTCAAGGATGGGTCAAAATCCATAAAGAGGCCTAAAATGAGTGAAGAACTTATGCACTGGTGTTTGTTCATTTTTTCTGTTAACTTCTCAGGCAGGATCTCTGTCTTCTCGCTTATTAACCAATCAGTCCTTTAATTTTCTATTTGGTGGAATCCCAATTATTCTACAACATCAGGCTCCCATTTCTTGAAGGTATCATTAACTTAAAATTGTTTTAAATTTTATATTGGGGTATAGTTGATTAACAGTGTTATGTTAGTTTTGGGTGTACAGCAAGGTGATTCATTTCTACGTTTACATGTATCTTATTCTTTTTCAGATTCTTTTTCCTTACAGATTATTACAGAGTATTGAGTAAAGTTCCCTGTGCTATGCTGCAAGTTCTTGTTATGCTGTAATTTTATGCTCCCTGTGATAGATTTCCTGTTTATGACCTGCCTCTGAACAAGAGAATGAAATTGTTTTGAATATAAATTAAATTACTGCCATGCATTTACTCAATTAATTAGTTGATGAATGTTTTTAATGTATGTTTAGATACCTATTGTGTACATTACAATAGTGATGAGACCAACCCTCCTGGGACAGATTTTTCATCAAAGGCAGAAATGTCACATACTCTTGTAAAGATCTGTCAGTCCTTTATGGAGGGACTTAAATCCTTGGCTTTAGCATTAATTTGGGGGGAGAACTGGATAAATAAGTAGCCCAGTTAGAAAGTTAGATTGATAATCTAAGTTTTGATATTCTACATTATATGTTTAGACTATAATTAGGCTTATTATTTCTCAAAAGATTTTAAAACAGCCTCTAATAAAACAGTCAAGATTTGAAGGGGGAGTTAATACACCAGAATTTTTGCTAATATATTTGTGATGGTAGAGTAATAATGCATTGTGTCATGGACATTCTTTTACTCATGAATTAAAAGACGTGAATGCATAATAAGTTGAGCAGTTGTTTTTGAGTACCTGATATATATCTGGTACCTTGGAAGATGTTAGGAATAAAAGGTGAATTTTAGTTAATTGTGTATCACCTTCAGGAAATACATAATCTAAAGGGAGACCTCAAGGTCTAGTCTGAGAGAAAAACATAACTAAAGGGAAAAAAAATCTAACCTCTGCTATGATTTTAATGGAAGACTAGGAAATATAATATTTACATATATTTCCATCTTAAGATGTCCAAACATTCTGAGTTTCTAAATTATATTTGTTTTGCTTGCCCTTTGAGCTAGTCAGTGTACCTCACTGCTGGTTAACCAAGCATGGAAACTAGCAGACCAGTGTGAGCAGTAATTGTGTTCACTGTTGCTTCATCATGAAGATTTTTTAATGGGTGATGAACGAGTTCATAAATAGATCCAGCAGAACTTTTTTTTACATCTCATGTCCCTGGGCACTTTCTCTTCCTAAATGATAAGACTGAAGTTGAAAACATGTATTGCTACTGTTGTATATAATGAACAGAACAGTTCTTTTCACATTAAGAAAACTAGATTCTCAGGCAAATATGGTATCACACACACACACACACACACACACACATATATGTGTGTGTACAAATAAACTCATTAATGAAAAAATAGACTCACAGACATAGAAAACAAACTTCTGGTTGCCAAAGGGGAAGGGGGGAGAGATAAATTAGGAGTTTGAGATTAACATATACAAATTACTATATATAAAAAGGATAACCAAAAAGGATCTACTGTTTAGCACAGGGAGCTCTACTCAATATCTGGTAATAACCTATAATGAAAAAGAATCTGAAAAAAAAATGTTCAGTTGCTAAGTCACGTTCGACCCTGTGACTCCATGGACTGTAGCAGTCCAGGTGCCTCTGTCTTCCACTATCTGCCAGAGGGCTCAAATACATGTTATTTGAGTCAGTAATGCTGTCTAACCATCTCATCCTCTGCTGTCCCCTACTCCTTTTGCCCTCAATCTTTCCCAGCATTAGGGTCTTTTCCAATGAGTTGACTCTTTGCATTAGGTGGCCAAAGTCTTGGAACTTCAGCTTCAGCATCGGTCCTTCCAATGAATATACAGGGTTGATTTCCTTTAGGATTGACTAGTTTGATCTCCTTGCAGTCCAAGGGACTCTCAGGAGTCTTCTCCAGAACCACAATTCGAAAACATTAATTCTTCGGTGCTCAGCCTTCTTTATGGATCAACTCTCACATCCATACATGACTAATGAAAAAAACCATAGCTCTGACTATACAGAACTTTGTCACATTTACTTGCTGTATATTAATGAGATGAAATCAGCTGAAATCATATAAATTTAACATTTGTGAAATTTGAAGGATTCTTCTTTCTCATAATATTTCCCCCATCTTCCTTGTAATAGAAATAGGTCGTGAAACCAAACATTGTCATAATTCTTACAATGCATATACTTCAGAAAAATGCAAATACTATGTGATAATTTTATTGGGCTTCAGTATTGGTGAGAGTCCACCATGTGAATATACGCATGACTACTGGAAAAACCATAGCTTTGATATATGGACCTTTGATGGCAAAATGATGTCTCTGCTTTTTATTTTTTTTAATTTAAATTTATTTATTTTAATCAGAGGCTAATTACTTTACTATATTGTATTGGTTTTGCCATACATCAACATATGCATTATATAGGTTTGCCATAACTTTGCTTCCAAGGCACAAGTGTCTTAGTTTCATGGCTGCAGTCACTGGCTACAGTGATTTTGGAGCCCAAGAAAATAAAATCTGTCATGGCTTCCACTTCTTCCCCTTTGATTTGCTGTGAAGTGATCTGGCTAGATGATAAGATCTTAGTTTTTCTAATGCTGAGTTTGAAGCCAGCTCATTCACTCTCCTCTTTTATAAAGAAAAAATTATTTCAGAAATGAAGACTAAAGTAGGAGAACCAAAAGAGTGCATAAACATGACAGATAATGCCTTAAGAGAAATATAAAATGAAAATGAAAAACCAGATATATAAATTTTATTTTATTTTATTTTTTGAAGGTTTTCTTTTATTTTTGTTTAATTTAATTTTATTTTTTAACTTTACAATATTGTATTGGTTTTGCCGTATATCAAAATGAATCCGCCACAGGTATACACGTGTTCCCCATCCTGAACCCTCCTCCCTCCTCCCTCCCCATACCATCCCTCTGGGTCGTCCCAGTGCACCAGCCCCAAGCATCCAGTATCGTGCATCGAACCTGGACTGGCGACTCGTTTCATATATGATATTATACATGTTTCAATGCCATTCTCCCAAATCATCCCACCCTCTCCCACTCCCACAGAGTCCAAAAGACTGTTCTATACATCAGCATCTCTTTTGCTATCTCGTATACAGGGTTATTGTTACCATCTTTCTAAATTCCATATATATGCATTAGTATACTGTATTGGTGTTTTTCTTTCTGGCTTAAAGACATTTTAGTGCAGTTTCAGGTTCATAGCAAAATTGAGGGGAAGTTACAAATTCCCAAATGCCCTTTCCCTCCACACACCCCTCAGCCTCCACCACTGTCAGCGTCCCCACCAGACTGGTACACTGATTACAACTGATGAGCGTGGTTTGGCACATGATTACCACTCAAAGTCCAAGTTAACATTATGGTTCACTCTTGGTGTCACACTTTCTATGGGTTTTGACAAAAGTATAATGATGTGTATCCATCTTTATGGTGTAAATAGTATTTTCACTGCCCCCCAATACTCTGTGCAACTGCCTATCTGACCCTCCTTACCTCCTCTGACCCCTGACATCTGACAGCCACTGAAAATTTTACTGTCTCCATAGTTTTGTTTTTTCTTGAATGTCATAGATTAAATCATACATGATGCCAATCGTCAGATCTTTCACTTAGTAACATGCATTTAAGTTTCCTCCATGCCTTCATGATTTGATAGCTAACTTCTTTATAATCCCTGGGAAAGGAAATGGCAACCCACCCCGGTGTTCTTGCCTGGAGAATTCCATGGACAGAGGAGCCTGGTGGGCTACATCCGTACAGTCCATGGGTTCAATGAGACTCAAACACGAGTGAGCGACTGACACTTAACTTTCACCCTCATCAAGAGGCTCTTTAGTTCCTCTTCCCCTTCCCTCTGCTGTTAGAGTGATATCATCTGCATATCTGAGGCTGTTGATATTTCTTCTGGCAATCTTGATTCTAACTTGTGTTTCATCCAGCCCAACATTTTGCATGATGTACTCTGTATATATGTTTAATAAGCAGGTTGACAATATACAGCCTTGTTGCACTCGTTACCCAATTTTGAACCAGTCAGTTGTTCAAAAAATATATATATATGTGTGTGTATATATATGTGTGTGTATATATATATATATATGTATGTATGTATATATATATACATACATATCAAACATCAGGTGCTTTTAAGACTCACCTGTTGTTACTTTGCTGTACATCTGCAACTAACATGACATTGTTATACAACTATGCTCCAATGTAAAATAAAATGTTTAAGTATCTGTATGGTGTACAGGGTGGTGAGGACTTAGCCAGCCATGTGCCAGGTATCTGTATAGTTGACTCCAGAGCACTTAGTAGGAAGGTCAAGTCCCCCAAACATGGGCAGTACCCAGCCTTGCGAGTCCAGAGCCTTGCCTTAGGGAACCAACACAGTAAGTGATAACCAATTGCATGTGCCTGCCTGAGCAAACAATATCGTGGTCCAGTGTGCTTGCCCAGGTCTGTTTACATCATCAGTGTCATTTGCTGAGAAATTATAAGTTCAACTGAAATCCTTTGACTGCATAGTTCATTTATAGAATTCCTGTAACAAAAGCATGTTTGAGTTTCCATCCATATTTTAATGTTTTATATATTTATACTGTTCTCTGACTCTCTTCATAATAATCCCTCGGGAGTTTATATCCTCTCTTAGACTCCCTGTTGACTATTCATCAAAGATTAGGGCAGTATTCTGTTATGATTATGTTTCATTTTCATTTCTGACTTGTGATAAGAAAAATGATGCCAACATTGGAGAAAATGAAAAAGTAATTAAAATAATCTCAACAACAAAAGTAAAACAATACATTATATCAAGAATTGATTCTGGAGCAAGACCATTCATTCTGTTTTAAATGTATTGCATTTTTATAGGTCCTAGGACCTCAAAGCTGGATTGAGAAATGTCACTTTTGTTAATTATGCCTCCACTAGAGTGTAATCTACATAGGCAGAGCGACTGTCATTACTGGAGAGTATCTGACCCTACTGATGCCTCAGTGATTTCTGGCTTTACTGTTGCTTTACTTATTTTTTTTTTGTAATTTGTCTTAAAATGTAGACATTATTTTCCCCTGTTTTAATGATAAGGACTTACAGGGTCAGGGATCTTACCTGTTCCAGGCTATATAGTTGGTAGGGCTAGCATTGAGCCTAGTCTTGGCTGTGTTCAGAGTTTATGCAGACTAAATCAGGACCTCAGGGTTCAGAATATGCCAACTGGATGATAGCCAGCAGGTCCCACGTCTAGACAAAATAGAACACCCTACTCATCACAATGGTGGCATTTGGAATTACAGGGCTAGTTTGTGCTTGTGTCCAGGTTTTTCAGTTATAAAAATCTTTACTGTACTTTGATGCTGATAGAAAATTTATTTTTCCAGGAAATGATCAGACTTTTAAAGAATGCTCTCGCTTTGGTGGAAATGATCAGTGAATTATTCAGTCGTAAGGTCAGCTACCTCTACTCACTGCTGTGTCTTAGCACACATGCTAAGGGAGGGGAAAGGTTCATATTGTTTGCCTGAGCCTGCACTTAACTTATTTAACTGATCACTTGAAAAGTTTGCTGAAAGGTTAATCTGAGGTCAGTTCAATTTGTCTCTGGCCAGTGGCCAGGTGGAAATCACTATTCCTCTCTGAGGGTGGAGGAATAAGACTTTGAGTGTAATATCCACAGTGAAAATGTAATATACGTGCATATGTGTTACCAAATAAGTGTATATGATGGGGAACAGAAAAATTTAAACATTGAAATGATATAGGGAGTATTTGGTTTATAAAAGCTATTCTTTAAATTTATATTTGTTACTATATTGCCATAGCAAGATTTACATGAAACATTGTATAGTTCATTAAGGGTTTTTTTTGTTTGTTTTTTTACTTCAGTCTTTCATTCAACACATGAATTGAGCGTCTGTTTACTCTATGTTATAAACCGATTAAAGAAATTACAGAGATCTTTGCTCCTACTTCAAGGAGATCTCAGTTTAGTGATGAAGGCAGTTAAACAAGAGGGCTGCATGTGCTTTGGCTGCACTGGGGAAGGGGAAGCCTTAACTTACAGCAACTCAACATCAGAAAATATCCAAAAAAACTCAATGAAAAAGGAGGAGAGGACCTGAATAAATATTTTCCCAAAAAAGACAGATAGATGGCAAACAAGTAAATGAAACAGTGCTCAACATCGCTAATCATCAGGGATATGCAAATCAAAACCAAAATGAGATATTACCTTACATCTATCAGAATGGTATCATCAGTAAGATCACAAATAACGAGTGTTGGTAAGGATGTGGTGAAAAGGGAATCCTCGTATACTGTTGGTGGGAATGTTAATTGGTGCAGCCAGTATGGAAAATAGTATGGGAGTTTCTCAAAAAATTAAAAGTAAAACTACTGTATGATCCAGCAGACCTACTCTTGGGCATATATATGGAAAAAGTGAAAACACTAATTTGTAAAGATACATGCACCCCAGTGTTCACAGCAGCACTGTTTACAATAGCCAAGACAAAGAAACAAATCTACATGTGCATTAGCAGATGAATGGATGAAGATGTGATACCTATATAGATACGTATATAGGCAGCAACATGGATGGACCTAGAGATTGCCATACTAATAAAATAATAAGTCAGATGGAGAAAGATGAAAATCATATGATATCTCATATATGGAATCTAATAACGAAAACTAATGAATGAAGCAGACTCACAGATACAGAAAACAAACCAGTGGTTCCCTGAGGGGAGAGAGAATGGGGAGAGGCAAGAGAGGGGTAGGGGACTAAGAAAGACATACTTCTTTTGATCAAAATACAAAATAAATAAATGACAAGGATATATTGTACAGCACAGGGATTACAGCCTTTATCTTGTAATAACTTTGGATGGAGTATAATCTGTAAAGATACTGAATCGCTATGCTGTACACCTGAATCTAACATAATATTGTAATTCAATTGTACTTGAATTAAAGACACAAAAAAAGAATGCATGCAATACTGTAATGGGGGCGGTGCAGGGGAGGCTCTTCCAAGAAGCCAAGACTTTATTTCCAGGGTCTGGAAGGTGAGGAGGAAGGGTATGGGCAGAGGAGGGTGTTCTAGGTGAGGCAGCAGCTGTGCAGGATGCTGAAGCAGGGAAGCCTGGGATTCAAGGACCAGAGGGAATCAGGGGGCGGGACGTACATCCCTCTCAGGCTAGCAGAACCACAGCCTCCAGCAGGAACATCTGGTTTTTGCAGTGGTCATCCCCCACTTTCCTGGTCCTCCCCACTCTCTGGATGGATGCCCCTGCTCTAGTCCAAGAGTCAGTGCTTCCAATTGACTCCCCTTCCTGTGTGTTTTCCCCTCACTCGACTCATGTTACTTCCAGCCAGATCCCAACCTCTTTGTAAACCCTGGAGCTCACAAAATGCAGACCACCAGTGTGCATTAACTTAGACTACCCGCTGAGGTGAAGTTAAACACATACATAAAACTAAGGAATGAACTGAACAAATAGCTAAGAAAATCCCTACACCTACTTCTAGGTAATCATATACATTTTCCCCTGATAAGCCAATACTTGGACCCTTCAACGCTAAAAAAAAAAAAAAAAAAAATGCTGTTTTTATGCAGCTTACTAAACCTTTCAGGTAAAGCTTGCATGCTGCTGCTGCTGCTAAGTCACTTCAGTCGTGTCCAACTCTGTGCGACCCCATAGACGGCAGCCCGCCAGGCTCCTCCGTCCCTGGAATTCTCCAGGCAAGAATACTGGAGAGGGTTGTCATTTCCTTCTCCAGAAGCTTGCATGGCTACTGATTATATATATACATGAATTGCATTCTTTGTTTCACAGAGAATGGCAATTAACTGCTGCTGAGAATTGGGCAAAAGTCAAGATTATTTAAACAAAAGCAAGACAGTTTCTGTGTGCTTCAGGTCTTCTTTTGGTTTTGAAGTTGGCTGTGTTTAGCTGGTCCACGTGGGTTGGTTGGAGGGACATATAGAGCTTGACCCACAAGCTCTAGTCAGTGAATGAAGCCTCCGGTTTTACACGTTGAACTCCAGGTTACAGGATTGGTATCGTAGACACCTGGACAGGGATGAGGAATGATACAGGGAGTATGACAATGAATAACATGGGCCTTGAAAGTTGTACATGTTGAAATCCCAGTTCTAATACTTGGGCAGGTGACTTGAATCTGTTCAGCCCGAGGACACTTTCATGGACTGTAGGAATAGTGTATGTTCCTTCTCCATAAATCTGGGACACTGTGCGGATCAGATGCTGTCTTAAATACAGTCAGGCCTCCTCCACACCCATGGACTCAGCCAATCTAGATCAAAACTATTCTGAGAAAAAAATATTCCCTGAAATTCCAGAAAGTAAAACTTGAATTTGTTGCACACCCCAACGATTTACAGGGCATTTACATTGTTAGGGATTGTAAGGTGTCCAAAGATGATTTAAAGTATACTAGAGCATTTTGTGTAGGTAATATCATTTTATGTAGGGGTCTTGAGCTTCTGCAGGTTTTGGGGGGGTCCTGGAACCAATGCCTTGTGGATACCAAGGGCAGACTGTGCAGATGTGTTAGGGAAAGTATAAAATGTGATGCTCACTAGGCCTAATGTATAATAGGTGTGATGTTTAGAGAAACTTCCAGATCTGTATGTGAGATTCTGCAGACACATCTGGGTAATGGAGTAAATGAAAAGAGGAGGAAAAGAGTGATAACCATGAACAGAGTTAAGAAATCATGACTGAGGGCAAGATTGGTTTGTGTCTGCTCATGAAAAGTAGATTTCTGAAGATAATAGCTTTGAGTGAAAAATGGGAGGCTTGTAATCATGCAGAATAATGATCATTTGTATTCTTCATCCCAGCGGTAGACACACAGTATGTTCATTCTCTCGGAGTTCTGGGTGGTTCACAAAGGAATCATTACATGCCATGCAGTTCAACAGTACTTTAGCCCTAAAGAGTGAGTCAAGGCATTTAGCAGACTGAGTTTGAAAAAAACTTGTTTTTTTTTTTTTTTTTCCTCAACCCTGTAGTTCTTGGATGAACAGTTCCTGTCTCTAATTATGTGAAAGTTGTATGTACCCTTTTCTTCCAGCCTGTTGTGAATACTTCATGCAGGTACCTGCTGAAGCCTCAAACACAAATGTGCAAAATTGACCAACGATAAATATACACTGTTGGAGGGGGGCAGCTTTGGAGGAAAAAGGGATGAGATCCTAAGAAAGAATGATGTGAATTACAAGTAAACAAAACAGAGCAAGACTGAGTGATGTGAGAAGAAATCAGAGCAGCAGATAAAATAAATCAATACAAAAAGCGAGGCAGAATATATAGGAAAGAGCCTCCTGAGGACGGATTTCTGGGTGGTGGACCAGGAAGAAGCAGCAGCATGTGATGAGGTGAGGGTGCTCTGTGGAGAATATTTTGATCTAAAACCTAACTTTATATCTGAATTTATGATCAGTAAAGATCTTGTGTCTTTAAAGGATCTGTTGAACTGAATTAAGTTATGAATATGTAGGTGGTATAAATATGCACAAAGTTGAATTCTAAAACAATGTTCCTGAGGTGACCAGGTAACTAATTGCAACTTTAAATGATGTGTCACAGTGATAAGGTGCTTTCTTCTTTATGTTATTTAAATACCAGGATGAGTAGCATCTTAGGTCTGTTTGACCTGGGGACTCACACATGGTAGCCATGGTTTAATTTCCTGTTGGTATTTATCAAGCAGAGATTAAGAGTATTATTTTAAAGAGATTCCTAATAGAAAGCTTTTTGAACTGTTATGGAAATTAGGGTGTCAGTTTCTGCTTATCTTCTGTTCCCTCCAAGTCTTGAATTTCGACTTGCTTCTTGTCCTGAGACCAACATGGACTCTTACATTTCTTTTAAAAATTGATTCCTTTTTTTAAAAAAGATTTATGCCTTCTGTGATTGTCAGCCTGTTATCAATGAAGCATTTAAATAACCTATGTGACCTCTGGCAGAATAGTAATGCTCCTATTTGATGATAACACACGTAAAATGTCCTTATTCCCAAAAGAGAAGTGTGAGGACCACCAGTGGAGAAGGGACAGTGAGCCGAAATGGGTTCCTTGCATTCCCTCCCTGACTTGATACTAGACAGCAGAGCTAGAGAAAGTCTTTCCAACAAATTGACGTTAGACTTTTAAATAAACAATTGGAAACAATTGGCATAAATGCATTCTTAAATTGGTTTTTCACACATACACTAAACTGTGATGCTGTGAAACTTCATGGTGATCTTCTTCCTCACATTCTAATAAGTACATGATCTAAAGAACATTTGAATGCAGAAATAAGCTTCTTAATATTAGGTCATGTGGCTTTGTTTCTGAATATATATTATGTGTATTGGTCGTGGTTTAGTTACTAAGTCATATCTGACTCTTGTGACCCCATGGGTAGTCCACCAGTCTCCTCTGTCCATGGGATTCTCCAGGCAAGAATACTGGCTTGTTTGCCATTTCCTTCTCCAGGGGATCTTCCCGACTCAGGGATTGAACCCCTGTCTTCTCCACTGCAGGCGGATTCTTTACCTACTGAGCTATTCAGTTCAGTTCAGTTGCTCAGTAGTGTCTGATTCTTTGTGACCCCATGGACCACAGCATGCCAGGCCTCGCTGTCCATCACCACCTCCCAGAGTTTACTCAAACTCATCTCCATTGAGTCGGTGATGCCATCCAACCATCTCATCCTTTGTCCCCTTCTCCTCCTGCCTTCAATCTCTCCCAGCATCAGAGTCTTTTCAAATGAGTCAGCTCTTCACATCTGGTGGCCAAAGTATTGGAGTTTCAGCTTCAACATCAGTCCTTCAATGAACACCCAGGACTGGTCTCCTTTAGAATGGACTGGTTGGATCTCCTTGCAGTCCAAGGGACTCTCAAGAGTCTTCTCCAACACCACAGTTCAAAAGCATCAATTCTTTGGCGCTCAGCTTTCTTATAGTCCAGCTCTCTCATCCATACATGACTACTGGAAAAATCGTAGCCTTGACTAGACAGACATTGTTGGCAAAGTAATGTCTCTGCTTTTTAATATGCTGTCTAGGTTGGTCATAACTTTCCTTCCAAGGAGTAAGTGTCTTTTAATTTCATGGCTGCAATCACCATCTGCAGTGATTTTGGAGCCCAAAACAATAAATTCTCTCACTGTTTCCACTGTTTCCCCATCTATTTGCCATGAAGTGAAGGGACCAGATGCCATGATCTTAGTTTTTTGAATGTTGAGCTTTAAGCCAACTTTTTCACTCTCCTCTTTCTCTTTCATCAAGAGGCTCTTTAGTTCTTCTTCACTTTCTGCAATAACTGAGATATTAGGGAAGACCATTATGTTTACCATCTGAGCCACCAGGGAAACCCATATATATATATATATACACACAGTTTCTAATACAGGGTCATTATATAAGATACTAATAGCTGCAGGTTACAAAACACTCAAGTCCTGGCCTTACCTGTTACATTTATTGTCTTTTATAACAAGACATCCAGAGTTCAGGCAGGTTCAGGATGACTTAGTTTCAGGGCTCCGTGCCATGGTCACCAGGCTCTTTAAACGTTTAGCTTCATCATCCTTGGCCCGTAGACTTCAGACCTTGGGCTCATCCCAGTATCACCTCCTGACGGAGCTGTGTCCAGACATAGGAAAAAGAAGCTTCAACATAGCTTTTTAAAGTGCAGTTTTTCCGTCATTGGCCAGAAATGGATCTCAGGCTTCTGTCTGGAACAATCACTGGCCACATGGGCAAAGACACTGCCATTCATTTTATTAGATCATTTCTGAGTCTATTTTTCTGAAGGAAAAAACCCAAGATTCTGTTAACAGCATATAGTTAGAGTGGGATGACAGTTGGCGTATTAACAAAATTGTGTCTGCCAAATACTAATTCGCTATATTTCATATAACCTGCTGAATGATAGAAACTATTTTTGTACAGAGATTTTTTTTTTTATAAAGTCTCAACTGAAACAACAAGTCTTGCAGGAATAATCATCAAGGATGAAGTAGCATTTAATCTTTTGGTCATCTACAAATAGTTCCTGGTACTTTGGCATTTTACTGACAGATAAGTGAAGTCTCTACAAAATGTACCCCCCAATATACTTACATCAGTAGTTATGAATTTATGTAAGAGACCTTGCTACAAGTTTCTCTTGCTCTAAAGTTATTTATTTATTTAAGTTATTATTTCATTTCTACCTACCCGCCCCCCAAGTATTGCTTCCTGCTCAGTTGAGTGTAGGTTGGGTTTTGCAGTGCAACATTTTAATAATTGAATGGGAATTCTAGCTGATAATGATCAACCTAGGAGATAAAATGTAGTGTACTATTAAATCTTTCTCTAAATGTGCTAGGATGCTAAAAGAATTGCCAAAATTATTTTGTTATACTAGAAACTGAAAATAAGGAATATAGATGGCTACATCTTAGGAAATGAAACAGCAGCAATATGACAGTTAATGAGTGCTTCCTTCGAATTGCCAGTTGATATTTTTATTTTTCTATGCCATTCATATTTAAACTTTAGAAATGTCGAGTGTTAAATCATACATGCAGTGTGAAAGGGTTCATAAATATTCTAACCTTTATTAAATGCATTTTTATTAATTTTTACAGCCCCCACATTTTTGAAACTTACATTTTTATTGACCTGTATGTAAGGTGATGTTCATCATTTGTACTAGGACATATATGTAATGCAAGATTTTGTTGGATGCTATTTACATGGAAGAGATTATAAAATCAACTGACATAAACCTTCTGTTTGTGGAATAGAACTGCTGGTAAAATATTTAGATATTAAATGTTTGTATAAGGATGGATGGATGTGTGTGTGAACACACATACACAGACACATACATATACATATGTGTAGGCTTGAGTCCTTTTTTTCCTCATATACTATTTCTGCTTAGATTAGGAAGTTTGTTCTCAAATGGCTAATATAGGGAATACTGTTAGTATTATTATGGTCTCTCCAAATATGCAGCACCTGAAGCAACAGTGGCAGGCATACTCTGAAAATATCTTTTATCTAAAGGTTTATGATACACAGATAGGCACTGGAAAGGTTCTTTTTAGGAAAGGCTTGCCTAAGCCAAGCCTGAACTCTCAGCAACATGAAGCCTATGGATTTCATCATTCTCTTCTAAGAAAACACAGATAAACTTCCACTTTAGTAGAATTCATTAGGTGATTGAGTTTGCCTCATGGTAGTGAGGCAATCATTTTGAACAAGTGTAAAATCACCTTCACATGAAGCATTTGCTGCGGAGAATCTGGGATCCCTGTCTGCTAAGCCTCGACTTCTGCACATTTGATGTTTGGGTCAGATAAGTGTCTCTTTCATAGGTTCAATTCATAGGTTGGGAATGTGCCTTTTAGAGGAGGAAATGGCAGCCCACTCCAGTATTCCTGCCTGGAAAATCCCGTGGACAGAGGAGCCTGGTGGACTATAGTCATGGGGTCGTAAAGTGTCAGACACAACTGTGTGACTGAGCACAAATACACACACAAGTGTCTCTTTACCTTCTAACAGCTCCACGACCATATTAGTCAACCTCAGCATAATCATTTAGAGTCAACTTAGTGGGTGGTTTCTCTCATTTTCTGAGAAAACTGGAACTTTTAAACTGATCCAGGGTAGACATTGTGTAGTTGACAGAGTTTGTACAAGACAGAACAAAGCCATTCGAAATAGTTTCTCAATACAAATATGAACTTTCTTTCTGTAGATGACAGACCTCTTAGATTAACAATTGCATCCAAAAAAAAAATATATATATATGTTTCAATCAGCTACAGAAAGCAATACTGAAGCTCAATAAAAATATAGCATAGTATTTATATTTTCCTAAAGTGTATACATTTTTAATAATTATGACCGTCGTCTTTGGTTTCATGACCTATTTATATTACAAGGAAAAGGGAGAAAAATAAAAATTAAGAATGCATCAAATTTCACAAATGTTACATATACATGATTTCAGGTGATTTCACTTAATTAATATACAGCAAGTAAATGTGACAAAGGTCCATACAGTTAAAGCTATGGTTTTTTTGGTAGTTGTGTACGGATGTGAGAGTTGATCCATAAAAAAGGCTGAGCACTGAAGAATTGATGCTTTCAAATTGTGGTGTTGGAGAAGACTCTTGAGAGTCCCTTAGACTGTAAGGAGATCAAAACAGTCAATCCTAAAGGAAATTAACCCTGAATATTCATTGAAAGGACTGATGTTGAAACTCTAATACTTTGGGCACCTGAGTGCCCAAAGAGGCAACTCATTGGAAAAGACCCTGATGCTGAGAAAGATTGAAAATCAAAGGAGAAGGCATCAGCAGAAGATGAGATGTTTAGATAGAATCACTGATGCAATTGGTATGAATTTGACCAAATTCTGGGAGATGATAGAGGACAGAGGAGTCTGGCATGCTACAGTACAGGGGTCACAAAAAGTAGGACTTATGACTGAACAACAACACAAATGAGACATTATTGTGGAATCTAAATATATTTGAGGGTCAAAACTAATTGCTGGGTTTGCCTTCGCATGGGTTTCCTCCTATCTTGCTTAGTTTTTTTCTTAGAGGCAGGGTCCAAACAGTATTTGACTTAAATAGAGGGAAAGAGGTCCTTACAGACCCACAAAAGAATACACATGCTTAATTCATCTGCTAAGAGTCAAAGTGAATAGATTCTAAATGGCCTGTAAGAGGTGGGCATCCTTAACTTCCTTTCAAAAATGATGTGTGAGTGGTGTTTGTCAAGAGATCCAAAGCTTCTTGTGGGTGTGCTTGGGTTTAGGTAGATGCTTGGAATCTGCCTGCAATGTGGGAGACCTCAGTTTGATCCCTGGGTTGGTAAGATCCCCTGAAGAAGGGAAAGGCTACCCACTTTAGTATTCTGGCTTGGAGAATTCCATGGACTGTATAGTCCATGGGATCACAAAGAGTTGGACATGACTGAGCAACTTTAACATCACATTGGTAAAAGTAAAACCCTAATGGGTCCCCATAAGCTATGATGATATTGTTAAGTTTTCAGTGGATAAAAATCACAATTTAGAAAATACCAGTTTGGATAAACAACTACTTGAGTTTTCTTTAAGGTACTGAGAGGGAAAAAGCAAGTCTCAGATCCTTAAGATATCCTTACCCTTATCAAGAAGATAGTTCAGAAAACGCATATAATTCAGTGACGTGCGACAGCAAATGGTCTCTGAAATTATTCTGGCTAATTTGTTTTCTTCTGCGCAAGGTAAATTGCAAGGTTATCGATCAAGACAAGAATATTTGAATGTTTGCATTTTTAAGGCATTTCAAAAAAGTAGTTAATGTAGCACCTGCCCCTGAAATTGATCATTCTTGAGGTAGGCTAATTGTAAGCATGTGAAAGAGAGAGTAGTATTGTGGGCTAGAATGAGAAGAAAACCAAGGGTCTGAAGATCTCCTGGGTGTGTTTTCAGTTTCAGAGTCTGGAAAACCCAAATGGCTTTCATCCAGTGACTTTGGTCTTACCATATCATGGTGCTTAGTTACATAGTCCTCATCTGTAAATTAAGAGTTGGACCTGAAGACCTCTTAGGTCTTTTCCAACTGTACTCTATTCTGAAATAATAGGAAAATACTGTAGAAGAATGCAGTACATAGAAGAACGCAGTCTTGTTTGATAGAGACACATGAGGAGAAGTGCATAAGAATGATATTAAGGCTAGACCAATGATGACATCAAGCCAGAGTGACCAAGTGACATTTTCTGTAATATTGTGGACTTGAAGGCTGCAGGTATCTTAACAAAGCAGTATGTATTTCATTTACATTTGTCCTTAAAATGGCTTTAGGGAAGTCTATTTCAGAATCTGTTGCTGTTGTTAAGTCGCTCAGTTGTGTCCCACTCTTTTGCAAATCCCATGGATGGTATGTAGCCCATCAGGCTCCTCTGTCCATGGAATTCTCCAGGCAGGAATACTGAGAGGGTTGTCATTTCCTTCTCCAGGGGATCTTCCCGACCCAGGGATTGAACCCATGTCACCTGCATTGGCAGGAAGTACTTTACAACTGTGCCACCGGGGAAACCCCATTTCAGAATCTACTGCTGATTGATTTTAGTGAAAATATCTCCATTGAGCCAAATTTTACTTTTTTAAGAAGAAGAAAAATCTTTATCGACACAACTTTCTGTAATTATAAGCTTTGTATGTGGCATATTTTAGCTTTCTGAACCCCATGTCTTTATTTATTTAAAGTGATAATTTAACTATCTTATGTTTTTGGAGTATTTTTTAGGTTATCTTATAGCTGGGGCATTTCATGCACATTTAAGGATAACTTCCTTAATACTTCTTCACATTAAATGAATTATACCATGCTGTATTTTTGTATTATTATCTCTTGGAAACAGGGGAGAGAATTCTTTTAAGGTTTTTGAATCTTGAGGCAGTTTGTTTTCCCTAAAATATTTTTGTCAGAAAATTCTTTGATACAATTTGCAAAGGAATTAAAAGATAGATAGTAAATGCCAAGGGTTGAAGACTTAATTTTAAAATAATTAAAAAAAGGTTTTTCAGTTGTACTATAATGAAACAGTCAGATATAAGATATATAAGACTTGGAAGACTTATTACTTTGTGAGATATAAAGTGTAGCTTAGAAAGTCTGCCTGGTAATATACGGTCTTAAAGAACTATATTTCAGGAGAGGAAAATAATGTGTTATTGTCTAAAATCAAAACAGTGAAAATCTGCGTGTTCTATACAGTAGCTCGAAAATGTCCATAAATCATGTTTTAGAATACTGGAATTTGGAGTAAATGCCCCATTGTTTATGTAAAGGCTTAACAACTGATCAGCAGCTTTATTCTTTATTATTAATGTACTGTATTTGCTAGTGACACTCACTTGTTTGGCTTTCTTGTGCCTTTGGAGAATTCATTTTCCTGTTATCTGTGTCACAATTGGGCTGTTTTCCAAGAGTAAGGTTTTTAGAAAGTAAGCAACTTATAAGAGGGAGCAAGGAACTGAAGTCTATAATGCTTATTTACAGAGTATAAACAGACTCATAGACTTAAGAGAATGAGTCTATGGTTATAGGGGCAGGGGGAAGGATGGGAAGAAGGGGCAGGAAGTTAGGGAGTTTGGGGAGATGGAAACCAATACAATATTGCAAAGTTAAAAAAAATAATAATAAAAAAAATTTTAAAAAAGGAAATACACAAAAAAATAAAATAGGTAATGAACAAACGCCTACTGTGTAGCACAGGGAAGTCTGTCCAAAGTTACATAACAATCTAAATGGGAAAAGAATTTGAAAAAGAATAGGTAAGTGTATATGTATAACTGAATCAGTTTGCTGGGCTCCTGCAACTAACATTGTTAATCAACTATACTCCAATACAAAATTAGAAGTTTAATGTAGTTGATTCATATTGCTGAAAAGCAGAAGCTAATACAATATTTAAAGCAGTTATCCTCCAATTTAAACATAAACAAATGAATAATGATAAATTTTAGGATAAAATTAAATGGTTAAAATAAATAAAGAAAAAGAAACAACAGCAAAAACAATGACAAAACCCAAAATAAAACAAAAATCAATGAAATTGACCATACCAGCAAAATAAAGCAGGAAAAATATGTGATCATTCGATATGCAGATAGTATGGAACAAATAATCTAAAATGCTTTACTAATAGAACCTCAGCAAACTAGGAGTAGAGGAAATTTCCTCAACTTGATAAAGGACATCTACTAAAAACTTCCTGCTTACATCCTACTTCGTGGGAGTACCCTGATATACTAAGCAAATACTAACAGATAAGAAAGGAGAAACAGACAATTCAATAAGAGTAGGGTTGTTGATACTACACTTCTAACAGTGAATTCATCATCCAGACGGGTAATCAATAAGGAAACAAAGTAAAAGAAGCTATTCATAAAAGGCCACTTATTATATGATCTTGTTTATGTGAAATACCCCAAAACAGGAAAGTCCATAGATAGTGCATTAGTGAATGTGGTGAGATTGGGAGGAGAGGAAAATAATTCTTTGTGCACTCATCAATTAATTTTGCTTTGTTTTCTGATAATTTGAATATCTACATGATCAGGGTGGTTCCTATACCTAAAATCACCCTAGCTATTTCAAAAATAAGTTATCAAATAGAGAAATTTTATTCTGTCTGACATCTACCCAATGTTTTTGATCAAGAGGCAGCTGGAGGGAAATGCAGTATTGTCTTTTTTTTTTTTTTTCAGGTGGATTGGCTTGTTTAATTTCTTAAGCTGAATCATAGGGAAACTACTGATTTTTTATTGTTGTTTATTCCAGCTGCCTTGACTTTATCATGTGTAAATTCTCCCCAGATTGGGTAAGATCTATTTTGCTAGTCATAGGTTTTGTTGTATCTGAGTCATCATTGTTCTCCAAGGTCTGTCTAGAAACCACCTTAAACTAAAGTTGTTCTTGTGTTTGAGTCTTCAAACTGGATATTTAATAAATATTTTAAATATTTAAATAAATATCGATATACAGCTTATGGTCTATAGTTTTACTTTTTTAATTCCTTGAAAATGGTTATTTGATGGTATACATTTTTTCTTTCCATATTTGTTGTAGTTAAGTCAACTTATTAACCATGTAATACACAGCTGTACATGTTTACAATTATACAATTGGGCAATTATTATACAATTGTTATCATGTTTTTTGAGCATGTTGTAATTTAATGTCTCAGAGCTAATGTCCAAAGGGTTGTTAAGGTTTTGGTTTTGATTTTAGTATAGAAGGGACTTCATATCTGGTATTTGGCCATGTCACACTGTCTTCAGTCCTACAAATCTCATCATTACTTCTGCAAGTGTTGATACGTGCATATGTAACAGTAAACATCAAATTTGTTATATCGTTATAATCCAGGGGACAGCTTTCGGGGTTTTAACCAGGAATGACTTGTGGTAGTTTCAGTAAAAGCAACAAAATATCTTTGCAGTACTGGACTTTAGTATTCAGTGAATCACTTTACATATGTAGTTTTGCTGTTTTTTTGCTCAAAGCTGATGCTTCTTATTTTTTTTAACTACTTCTTTTCCTATCTAGATTACTTTTATTTCTTGTTATTCTCTGATTGCTGTGGCTAGGACTTCCAAAGTAAGTTGAATAATAGTGGAGAGAGTGGGCACCCTTATCTTGTTCGTGATCTTAGAAGAAATGCTTTCAGTTTTTCACCACTGAGAATGATGTTTGCTGTGGGTTTTGTCATGTATGTGGCGTTTATTATGTTGAGGTAGGTTTGCTCTATGCCCACTTTATGGAGAGTTTTTATTATAAACGTGTGCTGAATTTTGTCAAAAGCCTTTTCTGCATCTATTGAAATGATCATGTGGTTTTTATTATTGTTTGTTAATATACTGTATCACATTGATTGATTTGTACATACCAAAGAATCCTTGCATCCTCAGGATAAATCCCACTTCATCATGGTGTGTGATCCTTTTAATGTTTTGTGGGTTCTGTTTGCTAGTATTGTGTTGAGGGTTATTGCATCTATGTTCATCAGTGTTATTGACCTCTAATCTTTTTTTTTTTTTTAATGATATCTTTGTTTGGTTTTGGTATCAGTGTAATGGTAGCCTCATAGAATGAGCTTGGGAGAGTTCCTCCCTCTTCAGTTTTTATGGAAGAGTTTGAGATGTTAGCTTTTCTCTAAATGTTTGACACAAATCACCTGTGAAGCAGTCTGGTTCTGGACTTGTGCTTGTTGGAAGACTTTTAATCACAGTTGCAATTTCATTACTTGTGATTAGTCTGGTCATATTTCCTATTTCTTCCTGGTTCAGTTCAGCTGTTGTATCTTTCTAGGAATTTGTCCATTTCTTCCAGATTGTTCATTTAATTGGCATGTAGTTGCTTGCAGTAATCTCTTATGATCTTTTTTTATTTCCTTAATGTCTGTTGTAACTTCTTCCTTTTCATTTGTAATTATATTGATTTGAGTCCTCTCCCCTTTTTTCTTGATGAGTCTGGCTAAAGGTTTATCAATTTTGTTTCTTTTCGAAGAACCAGCTTTTAGTTTCATTTTTGTTTGATATTGTTTTCTTTGTTTCTATTTCATCTGTTTCTGCTCTGATTTTATGATTTCTTCTACTCACTTTGGGTCCCTATTTTTTTTTTTTAAATCAAGTGACAAGGTAAATTATATACTTCCCAAATGTTTTTTAAGAGCATAATAAATCCAAAGAACATGCTGGATGGACCCTTGGTATAAAACAGTGAGCATGTCAGCCTTGATTCCATCCTCATGAACTTCTTGCTGTTATTCAAGATATGACACTGCTTTATACATGTTCACAGTTATTACCAAAATTATACTCACCTGTTAGTCACTAAATTATTCACTCAAATATTCCCTAAAAAATTTCCCTTACATTGAACAACTCTTCTCTTAAATGAATAGATTTTTTTTAAAAAGAAAGCAGTAGGAAATATCCATGGAAACAAAAATATAAGTATATATAATATCTATTAAAGTGAATTATCAACTGTTAAAGAACATGCCTTTTCAGTGTACTAGCCAAAATCACATTAAGAACTGCTAGTGGTTCATTTACTACACTTTCAGAAACAGCGATCCAGAGCAAGGTTCTGAACTGGATCACCAGGAAAAAGGCTGGCAGTCATGCTTACTTTGGATTCAGGGGTGAGGAGATGAGAGCTGTGGTCAAACTATTTTTCTTAACCTATTCTTTTTTTTTTTTTTTCATTTTTTTCTGTTTTATTTTTTAAATTTTATTATTTAACTTTACAATATTGTATTAGTTTTGCCATATATCAACATGAATCTGCCACAGGTATACATGTGTTCCCCATCCTGAACCCTCCTCCGTCCTTCCTCCCCGTACCATCCCTCTGGGTCGTCCCAGTGCACCAGCCCCAAGCATCCAGTATCCTGCATCGAACCTGGACTGGCAACTCATTTCATACATGATATTTTACATGTTTCAATGCCATGCTCCCAAATCATCCCACCCTCTTCCTCTCCCACAGAGTCCAAAAGACTGTTCTATACATCAGCATCTCTTTTGCTATCTCGTATACAGGGTTATTGTTACCATCGTTGTAAATTCCATATATATGTGTTAGTATACTGTATTGGTGTTTTTCTTTCTGGCTTACTTCACTTTGTATAATAGGCTCCAGTTTCATCCACCTCATTAGAACTGATTCAAATGTATTCTTTTTAATGGCTGAGTAATACTCCATTATGTATATGTACCACAGCTTTCTTATCCATTCATCAGATGGGTGAAAAGTAGTTGGATAATCCTAATCTTGGCAGGGGTCAGTTATAATAAATAGTAGATGTTGTATTTATTTTGTAAATCTCACGATGTATTTAGTGTTATATCAGTTGAGTCGCTCAGTCATGTCTGACTCTTTGCGACCTCATGGACTGCAGGATGCCACACTTCCCTGTCCATCACCGAATCCTGGAGATTACTCAAACTCATGTCTATAGCATCACTGATGCCATCCAACCATCTCATCCTCTGTCATCCCCTTCTTCTCCTGCGTTCAAACTTTCCCAGTGTCAGGGTCTTTTCCAATGAGTCAACTCTTTGCATCAGGTGGCCAAAGTGTTGGAGTTTCAGCTTCGGCATCAGTCCTTCTAAAGAATATTCAGGACTGATTTCCGTTAGGATGGACTGGTAGGATCTCCTTGCAATTCACGGGACTCTCAAGAGTCTCCTCCAACACCACGTTTCAAAAGCATCAATTCTTTGGTGCTCAGCTTTCTTTAACTCTCACATCCATACATGACTACCGGAGAAATCATAGCTTTGACTAGATGGACCTTTGTTGGTAAAGTAATGTTTCTGCTTTTTAATATGCTGTCTAGATTGGTCATAGCTTTTCTTCCAAGGAGCAAGTGTCTTTTAATTTCATGGCTGCAATCACCATCTGCAGTGATTCTGGAGCCCCCAAAAATAAAGTCTGTCACTGTTTCCATTGTTTCCCCATCTATTTTCCATGAAGTGATGGGACCAGATGCCATGATCTTAATTTTCTGAATGTTGAGTTTTAAGCCAACTTTTTCACTCTCCTCTTTCAGTTTCATCAAAAGGCTCTTTAGTTCTTTGCTTTCTGCTTAAGGATGGTGTCATCTGCATATCTGAGGTTATTGATATTTCTCCCAACAATCTTGATTCTAACTTGTGCTCCAGCCTGGCATTTCACATGATGTTCTCTGCATATAAGTTAAACAATCAGGGTGACAGTATACAGCCTCAACGTAATCCTTTCCCAATTTGGAACCAATCTGTTGTTCCATGTCCAATTATAACTGTTGCTTCTTGACCTGCATACAGATTTCTCAGGAGGCAGGTCAGGTGGTCTGGTATTCCCATCTCTTGAAGAATTTTCCACAGTTTGTTGTGATCCACACAGTCAAAGGCTTTGGCGTAGTCAATAAAGTAAAAGTAGATGTTTTTTCTGGAATTCTCTTGCTTTTTCTGTGATCCAATGCATGTTGGCAATTTGATCTCTGCTTCCTCTGCCTTTTATAAATCCAGCTTTGAACATCTGGAAGCTCACGGTTCATATATTGTTGAAGCCTGGCTTGTAGAATTTTGAGTATTACTTTGCTAGTGTGGGAGATGAGTGCAATTATGTGGCAGTTTGAACATTCTTTGGCATTGCCTTCCTTTGGGATTAGAATGAAAACTGACCTTTTCCAGTCCTGTGGCCACTGCTGAGTTTTCTAGATTTCGTGTTATATAGATAGTTTATTTCAGTGTAAGAGTTCTTTTTTTTTTTTTTTTTTAATAAATGACTAACAGTCTGAATGTTATCCTTCACAGAAATCCTAAGATTCTTATATACTTAAATGCTTATTGGGTGCAGAATGGTTCTTGTCAAAGATGGAATCATTTGAAATTCTATATTCAGTTGCATTGACTTGGAATGTTGAAAAGGAAAACATACCAAAGTATATTTTGTGGCCTCAAGTAACGTCCAGCCTGGTTAAGGAGATAAAATTTAAACACATTCTTTAATTAAAGAACAGCAAAGGCCTCTAAGCTGCGAGAGCCTGGCCCATGTGCCTGGATCCTCACATGGGATGAGGTTGTGTATGCGTTTGGTCCATGGCTGTGTGCTGGTCCCCCTCTGGCCTCCTACCCTTTGAAGCTCTGAGTCAACAGCGTACCCAGTTGAAGCTAATCAAAGCAATGCCACCAGAAATGTCTGCTAATGTGTGTTAGAATAAACAAATCCTTAATCACGTTTTGGAATTTGAAGTCCTAGCCTTGTTTGTGTTTGTTTCAAACCATAGACTCATTTTCTTATTTCCCAGAAATCCACACCTGTGACTCACTGTTTATATTTGGGTTTAGTGATGTGTGTGTACATATTGTATATGTACAAATAAATTTCAGTATATTATTAAATTTACCACAAGTGTGGCAAAGGACAAGGCTGTGACTATTGGTTAAAGGAGTCCAAGTGTAACAAAAGTGGGCAAAAGTATTACTTTTAATCTAAGTGGTAAATAGAGGTTTAGTGATCTTATGTATGTTTTTTAAAGAGGTTTATTTTTATAATCTTAAGGGGTTTTTGTTATTTATTATTTTATTAGTTTTATTCCTTTAAAATATGCCATTTAATTTTTGAGGACCAAAATAGTTACAGATTTATCAAAAAAAAAAAGCGTTTGAGAATTAATCTCTAGAGGTCTATAACAGGCAGTAGTATAAAGTTAAAAGCCTGAAATTGACACATCCTTGGTGACACCTTTATCTTTCTATGGAAAACACATTGTCAGGATCCCAGTATCCATTTACAGTAATAGCAAAGTATTACAGACTAGCCAATAACATAAAAAAATATATCTTTTAAAGCCCGTGGCTACAGTATTTAAGCAGTATAGTCTAAGAAGTATATTCTCTTTAACAAACTTTCCTGGAGTCTTTCTTAACTCATTTTCACTTGAATTAATTATCTAAGCACACTTTATATTAATCTATAAACAAAACCTAAAGATATAGGTATTGAGCAAAAATGATTGGATGCTTTGAAATAGATGACAGTCGTAAGAGATGAATTCTCTTATGCAAGGCCCATTACAAGAGTCAGTTTATTCATTCAGTTTTTATTATTATCCCTGCACCACTTCATATATTCCATCGAAACTGTAACTGAAAACTCTGGACAACACAGTCACTTTTTGGTTAGACTCCCTGGGTCCTTGCCTTGCTTATTTGTTTCTTGATTTCCGGTCTTTGCCAGGATAATATTTTTAAACCTAATCCTTTTTAGGCCTGTTCCTCTATAAATTGCCTAGATTTGTTCCACTTCTTTCCATTTGTCTCTTTTTTAGTGCTCATATTTGCAAAGAATTTCTTACACACTTCCCACCCTAAGCTGATTAAACCCCCGTGTTGGCATCTCCTTAAGAGAAGTTGCAGCTGCTACTGCAGACTGAGCTGTTCACAGGACGGAATACCAAGGATTATGGCCTTTATGTCCCATGTTGATTTTCTTTATACCATACACTCAACACAAAAAAGCTCCTGCTTGTGAACCTTTATTCTGTTGACCTATAGGATTTCCCTCCATGTTGACTTTTAGCGTTTTGAATCACTCAGTGTTCAGTGTTTTCTATGATCTTTCCCACTTTACCATTTCCTTTGAACAGTTTCTTTAAAGAAACGTTGCAGCAATGTTATAAAGCATAGCTTTTGTTGTCATGTAACTATAACAAGATGTAATGTATAAATAAATGGCATTAAAATTGGGCTAAACTTTGGGCTACCGTGGTGAACATGAATGGGTGAGAAAACCATTTATTTCCCCATAGGGAACAGTTTTGTATTTAAAGGATTTCTTAAACTTCATGGTGTTTATGTATCAGTGGTATAGTAACTGAGCATTCTTTTGAAGCACTCATTCCATATTTCTTCTTTTTCAAAACAAGTGTTTGTTATAAACCTGGTGGAAACAGTTGTGCAATATCAATTTATTTATCAGATCAGATCAGTCGCTCAGTTGTGTCCGACTCTTTGCGACCCCATGAATCGCAGCACGCCAGGCCTCCCTGTCCATCACCAACTCCCGGAGTTTACTCAGACTCACGTCCATTGAGTCAGATGCCATCCAGCCATCTCATCCTCTGTCGTCCCCTTCTCCTCCTGCCCCCAATCCCTCCCAGCATCAGAGTCTTTTCCAATGATTCAACTCTTTGCATGAGGTGGCCAAAGTACTGGAGTTTCAGCTTCATCATCATTCCTTCCAAAGAACACCAAGGGCTGATCTCCAGAATGGACTGGTTGGATCTCCTTGCAGTCCAAGGGACTCTCAAGAGTCTTCTCCAACACCACAATTCAAAAGCATCAATTCTTTGGCGGTCAGCCTTCTTCACAGTCCAACTCTCACATCCATACATGACCACAGGAAAAACCACAGCCTTGACTAGATGAACCTTTGTTGGCAAAGTAATGTCTCTGCTTTTCAATATGCTATCTAGGTTGGTCATAACTTTCCTTCCAAGGAGTAAGCATCTTTTAATTTCATGGCTGCAGTCACCATCTGTAGTGATTTTTGAGCCCAGAAAAATAAAGTCTGACACTGTTTCCACTGTTTCCCCATCTATTTCACATGAAGTGGTGGGACTGGATGCCATGATCTTCGTTTTCTGAATGTTGAGCTTTAAGCCAACTTTTTCACTCTCCACTTTCACTTTCATCAAGAGGCTTTTTAGTTCCTCTTCACTTTCTGCCATAAGAGTGGTGTCATCTGCATATCTGAGGTTATATAGGTAAATAAGATAAAAGCCATTTATTGGTAAATATGGTAGGGATTGGACACGACTGAGTGACTGCACTTTCCCTTTTCACTTTCATGCATTGGAGAAGGAAATGGCAACCCACTCCAGTGTTCTTGCCTGGAGAATCCCAGGGACGGGGGAGCCTGGTGGGCTGCCATCTGTGGAGTCGCACAGAGTCAGACACAACTGAAGTGACTTAGCAGCAACAGCAGCAGCAGCATGGTAGGGATAGCATCTTCATGGAGAGGGCAATGGCAACCCACTCCAGTACTCTTTCCTGGAAGGTCCCATGGATGGAGGAGCCTGGTAGGCTGCAGTCCATGGGGCCGCTAAGAGTCGGACACGACTGATTGACTTCACTTTCACTTTTCACTTTCATGCATTGGAGAGGGAAATGGCAACCCACTCCAGTGTTCTTGCCTGGAGAATCCCAGGAACGGCGGAGACTGGTGGTTTGCTGTCTATGGGGTCGCACAGAGTCAGACACGACTGAAGTATCTTAGCAGCAGCAGCAGCAGCATCTTCAAGAAGATTATGGAGACAGTATACAAAAGAGGAAATTTCTTAGAAGCAGAAGATAATTACGTGCTGTGCTCGTCTTTTCGTTCAAGAGTTAAAACAAAAACATTTAAGTTCACTTCAGCCTTGTGACTATATATCCCTATGAAATTTGTCTGAAACATTCTAAGCTTTCGTCCTAATGAAATTCCTTTGTGTGAAATAAATGGAGAGAGGAAAAAGAAAGTCCTTTTAAATGAGAGGGGATAAAAAAGAGACTTGTTAAAGTGTAATAAATGGGTAAAAAGAATTGAAAGGAAGAAGTGGGAGGAGCCATGAGACAGTTAAGTAAGTCAAGTCAGTCATTTTTATTAAGTAGATGCTCGTGGTTTGGCTAGGATGACAGTCCTTTTGGGGTCCTTGCTAAATGGACAGCAGTATTACAAAATCATAAACCTTTTTTTTTTCTCCTGGCTGTGCTATGTGGTTTGCAAGATCTTAGGACTGAACCTGGGCAGTGGAAGCTCAGAGTCCTAACTGCTGGATCGCTAGTGAATTTTCAAAAAATCATGAGACCATTAAGACAGTCTGACACTTGTATAGTTACATATAAGGCATATCATTAGATACATATCAATTTATTGGTTCAACAGACACATTATGCACCTCCTATGGACCACGTATTATTCTTGATGCTGGGGATGCGGCAATAAACAGAACAGACACTTGTTAGCTTTCCAGGAATCCCTCTTCTGGAAAGCAGAGAGGGGCAATGAAGCTAATGCATGTTACACAAGATGATTTCAGAGTTGTAAGTACTGAGGAAAAACTGAAAGTCGTGTGATGAAGAACCCATGGTGAAAGGTGTGAAAAATTACCCTACTCATGACAACTACACAATTGCTACCTTTCAGTTCAACTAAAAACAGATGTGCGAGATCTTTGTAAAGATAATTAGAACTTTACTGAAATAGTAGCTGGAGAGCAGTAAAGCTGTGCATGTGTCTTAAGGGAGGCAAGTGTCTCCTTTGGTGATGGGGCAGGAGCCAAGAGCTAGAACATTTTAACAGCTGACATTTTTGAGAACTCTAGCAGTGGTTACTTTTTCCACCGAGCATCTGTTTTTATTTCATACCCCTGGATTCAGCTTTGGGATGTTGATAATCAGATCACAAATCTGATGCTGGCATTTTCTAGCTGACAGGACTGTACTCAATAGCAGTTTTATATATGTTCTTTATATTTTCAGTAGCTATCTTTGGAGTTGTTCAAATTGTCTTAAAAAGAAGAAAACATAAAATGTAAATAAATGAGAGGAATACCATGTTTACTGCTGGGAGAATTTAATATTACAGTTATGTAAAGTGTCCTCCAGTAATTTTATAAATTAAGCATTATTTCAATGAGATTCTTATAGAATTTCATGGAACTCAGTTAGCTAACTTGAAGACTAATGTAGAAAATAATGGGCTATGAGTAACCAAGGCATTAAAATTTATTATAAAGGTATAACTATATGGTGTTTTTTGTTCAAGAACAGCCAAATAGTACATTGAAAAAGATTTTTAAAAGACATAAATTGATATATATACATATAGTAGTTTAATTTGTGAAATAGAATGGACAAGTGTTTAGAATATTGGCCATCCGTATGGGAAAATAAATGAAATTAAATGTGACTTGTACCATACACAGTTCAGTTCAGTTCAGTTGCTCAGTCATGTCCGACTCTTTGCGACCCCATGAATTGCAGCACACCAGGCCTCCGTGTCCATCACCAACTCCCGGAGTTTACTCAGACTCACGTCCATCGAGTCAGATGCCATCCAGCCATCTCATCCTCTGTCGTCCCCTTCTCCTCCTGCCCCCAATCCCTCCCAGCATCAGAGTCTTTTCCAATGAGTCAACTCTTCGCATGAGGTGGCCAAAGTACTGGAGTTTCAGCTTCAGCATCATTCCCTCCAAAGAAATCCCAGGGCTGATCTCCTTCAGAATGGACTGGTTGGATCTCCTTGCAGTCCAAGGGACTCTCAAGAGTCTTCTCCAACACCACAGTTCAAAAGCATCAATTCTTCGGTGCTCAGCCTTCTTCACAGCCCAACTCTCACATCCATGCATGACCACAGGAAAAACCATAGCCTTGACTAGATGAACCTTTGTTGGCAAAGTAATGTCTCTGCTTTTCAATATGCTATCTAGGTTGGTCATAACTTTCCTTCCAAGGAGTAAGCATCTTTTAGTTTCATGGCTGCAGTCACCATCTGCAGTGATTTTGGAGCCCAGAAAAATAAAGTCTGACACTGTTTCCACTGTTTCCCCATCTATTTCCCATGAAGTGATGGGACTGTACCATACACAAAAAATGTTAAAAAAAAACACCAAAAAACGCTCAAGTCCTGTCTGACTCTCTGCGACCCCATGGACCATAGCCCAACAGGCTTCTCTATCCATTGGATTCTCCAGGCTAGCTGGAGTTGGTTGCCATTCCCTTCTCCAGGGGATCTTCCTGACCCAGGGATAGAACCCAGGTCCCTTGCATTACAGGTAGATTCTTTACTGTCTGAGCCACCAGGGAAGCCCCTTGATTTATACACATATAGCAATCTAATTTGTGAGACAGAATGGACAAGTGTTTAGAATATTGGCCATCTGTATGGGCTTCCGTGGTGGCTCAGAGGTTAAAGTGTCTGCCTGCAATGCAGGAGACCTGGGTTCCATCCCTGGGTCGGGAAGATCCCCTGGAGAAGGAAATGGCAACCCACTCCAGTATTTTTGCCTGGAAAATCCCATGGACAGAGGAGCCTGGTGGGCTACAGTCCACAGGGTTGCAAATAGTTGGACACGACTGAGCGACGTCACTTTACTGCACTTTATGGGAAAATAAATGAAATTAAACATGACTTATACACACACAAAAACATTTAAATAACACTCAGGGGTGAAATATTAAAAAAATATATTTTTGACATGTTAAGATATAGTTACTTAAGACCTAAAAGAAGCACAATTTGCCTACTAAAGTTAAGCTTTTGTGTGTGTACGTGTGTGACAAAAAGCCTTACCAACCTTTTTTAAAATGTTGGAAACAACTTTCCTCTTAATTGTGTTCACTTAAAAATTCACTGTGATACCATCTTTCTAAATTCCATATATATGCGTTAGTATACTGTATTGGTGTTTTTCTTTCTGGCTTACTTCACTCTGTATAATAGGCTCCAGTTTCATCCACCTCATTAGAACTGATTCAATGTATTCTTTTTAATGGCTGAGTAATACTCCATTGTGTATATGTACCACTGCTTTCTTATCCATTCATCTGCTGATGGACATCTAGGTTGCTTCCATGTCCTGGCTATTATAAACAGTGCTGCGATGAACATTGGGGTACTCGTGTCTCTTTCCCTTCTGGTTTCCTCAGTGTGTATGCCCAGCAGTGGGATTGCTGGATCATAAGGCAGGTCTATTTCCAGTTTTTTAAGGAATCTCCACACTGTTCTCCATAGTGGCTGTACTAGTTTGCATTCCCACCAACAGTGGAAGAGGGTTCCCTTTTCTCCACACCCTCTCCAGCATTTATTACTTGTAGACTTTTGGATTGCAGCCATTCTGACTGGTGTGAAATGGTACCTCATAGTGGTTTTGATTTGCATTTCTCTGATAATGAGTGATGTTGAGCATCTTTTCATGTGTTTGTTAGCCATCTGTATGTCTTCTTTGGAGAAATGTCTATTTAGTTCTTTGGCCCATTTTTTGATTGGGTCATTTATTTTTCTGGAGTTGAGCTGTAGGAGTTGCTTGTATATTCTTGAGATTAGTTGTTTGTCAGTTGCTTCATTTGCTATTATCTTCTCCCATTCTGAAGGCTGTCTTTTCACCTTGCTAATAGTTTCCTTTGATGTGCAGAAGCTTTTAAGGTTAATTAGGTCCCATTTGTTTATCTTTGCTTTTGTTTCCAATATTCTGGGAGGTGGGTCATAGAGGATCCTGCTGTGATGTATGTCAGAGAGTGTTTTGCCTATGTTCTCCTCTAGGAGTTTTATAGTTTCTGGTCTTACGTTTAGATCTTTAATCCATTTTGAGTTTATTTTTGTGTATGGTGTTAGAAAGTGTTCTAGTTTCATTCTTTTACAAGTGGTTGACCAGTTTTCCCAGCACCACTTGTTAAAGAGATTGTCTTTAATCCATTGTATATTCTTGCCTCCTTTGTCAAAGATAAGGTGTCCATATGTGTGTGGATTTATCTCTGGGCTTTCTATTTTGTTCCATTGATCTATATTTCTGTCTTTGTGCCAGTACCATACTGTCTTGATAACTGTGGCTTTGTAGTAGAGCCTGAAGTCAGGTAGGTTGATTCCTCCAGTTCCATTCTTCTTTCTCAAGATCACTTTGGCTATTCGAGGTTTTTTGTTTTTCCATATAAATTGTGAAATTATTTGTTCTAGCTCTGTGAAGAATGCTGTTGGTAGCTTGATAGGGATTGCATTGAATCTATAGATTGCTTTGGGTAGTATACTCATTTTCACTATATTGATTCTTCCAATCCATGAACATGGTATATTTCTCCATCTATTAGTGTCCTCTTTGATTTCTTTCACCAGTGTTTTATAGTTTTCTATATATAGGTCTTTAGATTCTTTAGGTAGATATATTCCTAAGTATTTTATTCTTTCTGTTGCAATAACCCTGTGTACGAGACAGCAAAAAAGACACTGATGTATAGAACAGTCTTATGGACTCTGTGGGAGAGGGAGAGGGTGGGAAGATTTGGGAGAATGGCATTGAAACATGTAAAATATCATGTATGAAATGAGTTGCCAGTCCAGGTTCGATGCAGGATACTGGATGCTTGGGGCTGGTGCACTGGGACGACCCAGAGGGATGGAATGGGGAGGGAGGAGGGAGGAGGGTTCAGGATGGGGAACACATGTATACCTGTGGCGGATTCATTTTGATATTTGGCAAAACTAATACAGTTATGTAAAGTTTAAAAAAAAAATAAAATCTGTTTTGCAAAAAAATAAAAAAATAAAATGGAAAAAAAAATTCACTGTGATAAAAGCAGAAATAAATAGGCATATTGGTGAAATACGTTTCTTCCTAAGTCTATTCTTTAAGGAGTTAAAGGATTATCAGTATTCATTTTAATACAGATTTGTTTCACTTATAGATATATCCATGTAGTACACAAATATATTGTTACTTGAAGATGGCAAACTCTGTAGGGTCACAGGGCTGGGAAACTCAACCTTTATTAATGAAGAAGAAAATTGCCATTTGATTAAATTGAGTGTTCCATATTGAAGACAGTTGTAGAAACAATAGTAACCAATACAGTAAGTTCCCTGCATAAAAAGGAGTTCTGTTCAAGAGCCTGTTTCTTAAATCCAATTTGTTCATAAGTCCAACAAAGTTGGCCTAGGTACCCAACTGACAAGATCAACTTTATAGTAATCCACCTGCAATGCAGGAGACCAGGAGACCGGGGTTTGATCCATGGGTTGGGAAGATCCCATGGAGAAGGGAATGGCAACCCATTCCAATTATTTTGGCCTGGAGAATTCCATGGACTGAGAAGCCTGGTGGGCTATAGTTCATGGAGTCACAAAGAGTCAGACACATCTGAGCAACTAAGCACAAGTGTGCACACAAACACACACACAGACACACACACACACACAGAGTAATAGGTTTATATGTACTTTCCACACAAATAATACATAAAGAGCAAACAAGAAATAAAACTTTTAAATCTTACGGTACATACCTTGAGAAGTACAGTAGTGAAGTATAACAGCTGGCATACAGGGGCTGGCATCAAATGAACAGAGAAGAAGAGCTGGAAGAGGGAGAGAATGTGGGAGATGGTAGAGCAGAAGGGTCATCAGCAACAAGTCACGGAGTGCGAGCTGCCTCATGCCTGATGTTGAGGCACAAGTTCTGGTTCCTTGAGAGATTCCATTCTATCTGCCCTCCTGAAAAAGCAATCCAGTGATGTCGGGTGGTAGCTCTTTGTTTCTCATCCTAGGTGATGCCATAGCGCTGGATTCATCCTGAACAGCTGCTGCAGCCTTCATGCAACGTTCTGCGTTTGGGTCTTGTTCTCAAAAATGCACAATGCCTCCTCAGATAAAGACCCCATTACATGTTTTTATTCTTCAGTTATTTCTTCTTCCTCTTGTCTCTCTTCATTCTCTCTCTGGGCCTCCAGTTCCATCAGGTCTTATTAGTGAGCTCCATGTTCACATCTTTGAAAGTTTGAAAATTGAAGGCTTCTAAGTAGGGGACTTATTATACCTATTGGACACCAGCTGGGTCCTAAGCCATATCTTTGCCTTTAGCTAAAGGCAAAGGAGAAAAGGAATGATATGCCCATATGAATGCAGAGTTCCAAAGAATAGCATGGAGAGATAAGAAAGCCTTCCTCAGGGATCAATGCAAAGAAGTAGAGGAAAACAATAGAATGGGAACAACTAGAGATCTCTACAAGAAAATTACAGATACCAAGGAAACATTTCATGCAAAGATGGGCACAATAAAGGGTAGAAATGGTGTGGATCTAACAGAAGCAGAAGATATTAAGAAGATGTAACAAGAACACACAGAAGAAATATGCAAAAAAGATCTTCATGACCCAGATAACCACCATGGTGTAATCACTCACCTAGAGGCAGACATCCTGGAGTAGGAAGTCAGGTCGACCTTAGGAAGTATCACTACAAACAAAGCTAGTGGGGTGATGAAACTCCAGCTGAGCTATATTGCATGTCCTAAAAGATGATGCTGTTAAAGTGCTGCACTCAATATGTCAGCAAATTTGGAAAACTCCGCAGTGGCCATAGGACTGAAAAAGGTCAGTTTTCATTCTAATCCCAAAGAGAGGCAATACCAAAGAATGTCCAAACTACCGAACAATTGCACTTATCTCACAGGCTATCAAAGTAATACTCAAAATTCTCCAAACTAGGCTTCAACAGTACGTGAACCAAGAACTTTCATATGTTCAAGCTGGATTAAGAAAAGGCAGAGGAACCAGAGATGAAATTGCCAACATCCATTTGATCATAGAAAAAGCAAGAGAGTTCCAGAAAAACATCTACTTCTGCTTTATTGACTAAATCAAAGTCTTTGACTGTGTTCAGTTTAGTTCACTTCAGTTGCTCAGTTGTGTCCGACTCTTTGCAACCCCATGAATTGCAGAACACCAGACCTCCCTGTCCATCACCAACTCCCGGAGTTCACCCAAACTCATGTGCATCGGGTCGGTGATGCAATCCAGCCTGTGTAGATCACAACAAACTGTGGAAATTTCTTCCAGAGATGGGAATACCAGACCACCTGACCTGCCTCCTGAGAAATCTGTATGCAGATCAAGAAGCAACAGTTAGAGCCAGACATGGAACAACAGACTGGTTCCAAATTGGAAAAGGAGTACATCAAGGCTATATATTGTCACCCTGCTTATTTAACTTTTATGCAGAATACATCATGCGAAATGCTGGGCTGGAGGAAGCACAAGCTGGAATCAAGATTGCCGGGAGAAATATCAATAACTTCGGATATGCACATGACACCATCCTTATGGCAGAAAGCGAAGAGGAAGTGAAGAGCATCTTGATGAAACAGAAAGAGGAGAGTGAAAAAGCTGGCTTAAAACTCAACATTCAGAAAACTAAGATTATGGCATCTGGTCCCATCACTTCATGGCAAATAGTTGGGGAAACAATGGAAACAGTGACAGACTTTATTTTTCTGGGCTCCAAAATCACTGCAGATACTGATTACAGTCATGAAATTAAAAGATGCTTGCTCCTTGGAATAAAAATCTATGACAAACCTAGACAGAATATTCAAAAACAGAGACATTACTTTACCAACAAAGGTCTGTCTGGTCAAACCATGGTTTTTCCAATAGTCATGTATGGATGTAAGAGTTGGACCGTAAAGAAAGCAGAGCACCAAAGAACTAATGCTTTTGAACTATGGTGTTGGAGAAGACTCTTGAGAGTCCCTTGGACTGCAAGGAGATCCAACCAGTGCATCCTAATGGAGATCAGTCCTGAATATACATTGGGCGGACTAATGCTGAAGCTGAAACACCAATACTTTGGCTGCCTGATGCAAAGAAGTGACTCATTAGAAAAGACCCTGATGCTGGAAAAGATTGAAGGCAGGAGGAGAAGGGGATGACAGAGGATGAAATGGTTGTATAGCATCACCGACTCAAAGGACATGAGTTCGAGCAAGCTCCAGGAGTTGGTGATGGACAGGGAGGCCTGGCATGCTGCAGTCCATGGTGTTGCAAAAAGCTGGACAGGACTGAGTGAACTGAAGCCATGTCTTATTTTAAAAATCATCTCAATCATATTAAATTGACCATGTAGTGTCATAAGCAAAAGTTAAAAATCATGAGGTTTTGAGGCGATATTATAAAAGTAAAGTAGAAGACCATCTAGACCTGATGAGTAAGTTTGCAGTAGGATATATTGATTTGAAGGTAGTGAAGCACTTGGGAATGTGAGTTTTGTGGTTTGAAAGAGAGTTCTGAGCTGTTGATGTAGATTCAAAGAGCATATGCTTATGAAAGATAGTTCAAGAAGTAAGCTTGCCAAGGATTTGAGATTGTAGAAGAATACTGAGGACAAAATCTTGGCAAAGAATGAACTCCAGGTATCAGACTAGATTCTAGAGAATCTAAGATATCTTAAGTGGGTCAGAAAGTAGAAAGTGGTACCAAATAGAACAATAACATGAAACAGATAAAAGAGCAGTTTGTTACTGTCATATCTTTCCATCGTTGATTGGCAGCTCATTGATAGAAAATAATCATAGAATCATTCCCTGAAAATGTATAAAAAACTATGTGCTTCTAATTTAGGAGGGTCATTTTTATATATCCATTTTTCCTTGCATGTTTTATTCAGTGTAAAACATTATAAATTGATCCTCTAACAGATGCACTGACTCTTCAGTTATATTTTCAAAGCTAGTGACAGATAATCCTTAAATAACAGTGTTTGCACAGAAATCATTTTGAGAACAGTTTGTTTTTGCAGTAATAAAATTTTATTTGACTTCAAAATGAGCTATGAAAGAGGTGGTTTCCAGCTCAACAATTTGGTATTATATTAGATAAAACTATTTTATTTGAACTTTCAAAATGCTTCTGTTTTGTTTTAGTGACAGGTATGGCCACAAAATATTCATTCATGTAATTCCCTCACATGATATCACTTTGTCAGTGAGTCAAATGATTTGGTCTTTTTTGCTTAAAATTTCACTTTCACATTTTTTTTTCTTTGATACTTAAATGGCTTCTTAGCACTCCCCATCAATTCTTTTGTATTGGAGGTTTATGGTTTTAATTTAGGATCTCTGTTTAATATAGAAAAAAATACCCAAACTAGCTATAATCACGTGCTCATGAACAGCAAGAGAGGCATAACACTCAAAATACATACCTTCTGAGGTTATATTGGACATTTTTCAATTCTCTATGCCTTCTCTAGATGACTTGCTGCTTATTTTAAGGTCAAAGCAGATATCGATAGATTGATAGCTAAGTTCACTTGAATTGAGAAGTAAAGACACTTGGCCTTGGCCGTGATGACAGTATAGTAGCTTCTTCCACCTGGACCATCACCAACCACCACCATCTCTTGATGCCAAAAGAAACCTTAAGTGACTATCAGTTCCATCGTTCAGTCGTGTCTGACTCTTTGCGACCCCATGGACTGCAGCACGCCAGGCTTCCCTGTCCATCACCAACTCCTGGAGCTTAAGTGACTATGGAGACTTACGATATGCTTTTAAAAGTCACTTAGTCCAAGAGGTAGAAGAGTCACCTCTCACTGATGCTCAGCACTTTTGGTTCAAATAAGGAGCACCTAAGTGTGTGGCAGTGAACCTGGAGCCACCGGGCTGCAGTAGCCTGGCACCCCTCTAATAACCTGAACCCAGTGGGCAGTCGTTGAATATTTGTTGACTGAAACATTTAGACACAGCTTTGAAGTCTAATTTTATGTAGAATACGTTCTATGATTTACTAAAAAATTCAGTTTCATATGCATGCTAAGATATTTCATTCCTGACTAAACCATGAAATTTGGGGGTGAAGGCATATTTTTAAAATTATAATTTAACCACCTTTCAGGATTTTTATTGTACTGCACTTCTTATACTGAACTGTTATACTATATTTTTTATGGAGAGGGAGTTAATGAGAAATAACGTGAATAAGTTAGTGAATTGTCTTCTCCACTTCACTTGTACTCTATAGTGACAAGTAGAAAATAATGCTGATTCCAGAGCATTACAGGAGCCTGAATCCAATGCTGATTTAAAATGTACTCTCAGTGCAGTTTTCCTGTAAGTTTCTGTACTGTGTTCACTGAGAAAAAGAACCTAACTTACTGTACATTTGTCAAGAAACAACCTGCTTTAGTTAATATTATTAATAAAAATATTCAACTGTCTAGGTAGAATTTATATATAGTACTGTTATATTTTTAAACTTTCTTAAATTTGCTTTATGAAATAGAAAATCTAGTGAAAGATTTAAATTGTATCATAACAATTCCTTAAGAAGCAAAAAATAACAACAGGGACTTCCCCAGTGGTCCAGTGGCTAAGTCTTCACGCTCCTAATACAGGGGACCTTGGTCAGGGAACTGGATCCTACTTCTCGCAACTAGAGTTCACATTCCATGACTAAAGATCCTGAGTGCTGGGACAAAGAGTCAGTGAAGCCAAATAAATATTAAAAAATATATATATAACATATGCAATCCTTGTGTTACTGCTTTCAACGTGACTGAACAAGATTTTGGGTTGTTGATATATGGCAAAACCAATACAATATTGTAAAGTTAAAAAACACAATACAATAAAAAAAAAGAATGTAATTAAAAAATGAAAGGTAGATGACAACTTCTAATGTTGTCTTAAATATTTTCTGCAAATGAATCACTGTCAATTTGGTCAGGAGAGAACTAGGATCAAATTACATCTATCTCTTGCTATCTGATCCCCTCCATGGCTCAGGAGAACCACCGCCCATTTCCGAATGTGTAAACTCTTTTTACTACCCACCCTAGGGTGCAGTTACAGCTAGCCCCAGAAGGAAGCAGCTTTGTTATCAACCTGTGCCGGCAGGCGGAAGCATTGTTGCTGGGGGCGGGGCGGGGGGGGGGGCGCCCACATTTGTCGCCACTTTTTATTCTCTGTGCTCATGATGTGTTGATCGAGTTAGAAGTGTTCTGCTTGGTGGAGCAATGGTGCCAGGGTCTCTCTGACAGCATTGTTGTTGGATAGTTCACACTAATGCCTGACAGTCACTGCTGCTGCTGCTGCTGCTAAGTTGCTTCAGTCGTGTCCAACTCTGTGCGACCCTAGAGATGGCAGCCCACCAGGCTCCCCCGTCCCTGGGATTCTCCAGGCAAGAACACTGGAGTGGGTTGCCATTTCCTTCTCCAATGCATGAAAGTGAAAAGTGAAAGTGAAGTCGCTCAGTCGTGTCTGACTCTTAGCGACCCCATGGACTACAGCCTACCAGGCTCCTCCGTCCATGGGATTTTCCAGGCAAGAGTACTGGAGTGGGGTGCCATTGCCTTCTCCCTGACAGTCACTAGTCCACTGTTAATGCTCAAAAATGGTAAATTTTCTGTCTTTGCATTTATAAGCTATTATAGTAAATAATCCTTCTTGTTGAAATATAGGAGTGCAGTTAAAGTATATGTTACATTCTTTTCTGTATACATCTCATACATACATATTGTATACATGTTCTTTTCCATTATAGGTTATTAGAAGATATTGAATATAGTTCCCTGTGCTTGTTTAACTGTTTTATACATAGTCGGGTATACCTGTTTATCCCAGTCTCCTAATTATCTTCTCCCCTCCCACACTCTCCCCTGGTAACCATAAGTTTGTTTTCTCTCTGTGAATCTATTTCTGGTTTTGCATTTTGTTGTTTAGTCTCTAAGTTATCTCCAATTCTTTGTGACCCCATGGACTGCAGCATACCAGGCTTCCTTGTCCTTCATTATGTCCTGGAGTTTATTCAAACTCATGTCCATTGAGTCAGCGATGCCATCCAACCATTTCATCCTCTGTCACCTCCTTTATCACCCCTCTGTCTCTTCCTGCCCTTAATCTTTCCCAGCATCAGGGTATTTTCCAATGAGTCAGCTGTTTGAATCAGGTGGCCAAAGTATTGGAGCATCAGGTTTTGTACACGTTTCCTTGCAAACAAATCTTTAAGCTTTCTCCAAAAAAGATAATATTTGAAAAATATCACTGAAAAATGAATGCAAAGAATTCTTTGTTGGTTTTCAGTCGCTAAGTCATGTCCTACTCTTTGCGACCCCATGAACTGCAGCACACCAGGCTCCTCTGTCCTCCACTGTCTCCCAGAATTTTCTCAAATGCATGTCCATTGAGTTTGGGATGTTACCTAACCATCTCATCCTCTGCTGCCCCCTTTTCCTTTTGCCTTCAGTCTTTTCCAGCATTAGGGGCTTTTCCAGCTAATGTTGAGTCGGCTGCTTGCATCAGATGGCCAAAGTGTTGGAGCTTCAGCTTCAGCATAGTCCTTCAGGTGAATATTCGGGGTTGATTTCCTTTCCCCTTCATGGATTGCCCTTTGTCATGGCAAAGGGACTTGTGTAACTCAATGAAGTTACGAGCCATGCCATGTAGGGCCACCCAAGACAGGTCACAGTGAAGAGTTTTGACAAAATGTGACCCACTGGAAAAGGAAATGGCAACCCACTCCAGCCTTCTTGCCTGGAGAACCCTGTGGATGGCATGAAAATAATTCTTAGATTGTTCTAAATTATGCATTTTGGATACATGTTTTCAGAAAACATTTTAAAATGTTTTATAGAGTTTCTGCACCAGAAGTCTGAAATAGTGTCATTATTTTTTTATGTAAAAAACATGTTACACCTACCTATATATGTGTATGTATTATTTATTTTAGTTTTTATTTAAATTGGAAGATAATTGCTTTACACTGTGGTGTTAGTTTTTGCTGTACAACAGAGTCTATCAGCTGTAAATATCCCCTTCCTCTAGCACCTCCCTCCTATCTCCCCTCTAGGTCATCACAGAGCACCGAGGTGAGCTCCCTGTGTTAAATAACAGCTTCCCACAAGCTATCTATTTTACAAATGGTAATGTGGCATATAGGCTTCCTCGGTGGCTCAGTGGTAAAGAATCCACCTGCAATGAAGGAGACGGGTTTGATCCCTGGCTTGGGAAGAACCCCTGGAAGAGGGCATGGACACCTACTCCACTATTCTTGCCAGGAGAATTGCAGGGACTATATTCCCTGCAATTCTCCTGGCAAGAATACTGGAGATATATATATATGTATATGTGTGTGTGTATGTATGCAATATATATATATATGTGTGTGTGTGTGTGTGTGTGTATAATTTACTCTAAGATAAATATATATTTTATTTAATCCAAAACTCAAGTTAGACTTTCAGAATGATTTCTTATATTGATCCCTGTTTGCTAAATTGGTTACTCGTTTACACTAATGATATTTTACCCAAATGGTTGCTTTATGATGGATAAGTTATTTTTGAGGAGAGTGTTGATTTCATAGATAAAAGGTTCATGAATAGTTTTCAGGGGCTGGTTGAACATTCTGAAATTATATGCTACTGTATGAAATTATGAGAGTCTGTATTTATATATATACTTTCCTGGCTTGAGTATTCATACTTTTCATCAGATTCTCAAAATTTTCTCAAGCCTGTGGTTTAAAAGGATTTAAAAAGATAGCTCTGGTTATTCTTAGTTCATAACTTTAACATCGTTGAGAATCCTGAAGCCTAGTTTTATTTTTGGAGCAATAACAAGGGAACAGAGGATTATAGGCATTACTTAGCAAAATATGTCAAAGTTTGTTTTTGTCTCAACAACTTCCTATATTGTTAAATTCTGTCCAGACCAGCCCATAGCATGCTCTTCACCATCATGGTGCTACTATATTATCCTACCATCCCATAATGCTCACAAGCAGTTCTGAACATCCCCTATTATAACTCTCCTCTAGCAAATTGTAGTAAAGATGCAAATTGTGAAGAGAATCTCTCAAATTTATCTGTGTTTCAAAGATATGTGTGGTTCTAAAGTCTGACCAAGAGAATGGGGATTCTATTTTTTAAAACAAGTATTTGACTTTGGATCAGAAAAGTAAAAAGAGTTTCTTCCCTGAATATGATGCTCTATGAGTGAAATCTTACAGTTGCTTGAAGTTTTATTTTAGAGATCTCAGATGTGGTGACGTAACTCCAAATACGAGTTTAGTATAACTCAGTTCCATGGAAACAGGTTTGCTGGAGTGGCAATCGATTGCTGACATCTCCCCTCATAACATGAGGGATTTTGTTTCTTCTTAAGGCAGAAATCTTCAGAAAACAGCAATAGGCCAGGAGTCTACCCACATATCATACTTTTTACTGAATACATTTCCTTTGTAAGTGTGTTTGCAGCTGAAACTTGTGCTTTTACTTCTGGGCAACCCAGCCAGTCAACACTTATTTATTAAGTCTCTATTATAGGTGAGGATACATTAGTGAAAAACAATGAAAACAAAGCAAAATGAACACCTAAGCAAAATCCATAATCTCTTGACGTTTGTTAATGAAATTACACGCAGATAAGTTAAAAACTGAATAAGCAAGTAAGGGAATATATATATACATGAGACAATATTCCTTATGAAAGGTATATAGTTTTTACTTTCAGTATTGCTTCATTTTTCCATACTTTTTAACCCTAATGATAAGGTACCTTTCAAATGACCTCTTATCTTCTCTAAATGTATACGGAATTTATCATTTGTTAAGGAGTACCGAATTCTGGAATAATGTTTACACTTAGAAGTAGAGTTAACATCAGGCCTATTATTCCAAGCAATGGAATGGAGTTAGAATCCAGAAAACAGCAATTATTGGTAAAAAATGTCTCCTGCTTCCTTGGTAGTATTAGAAAGACCTCAGAAATAATCCATTAAAGAGAGGTTAAACAGGAAATGTTTAAAGTTAGGATTGTTATTTTGTTGCTGTTTTTATTTTAACCTACATTGAATAAAATACTGTGAAAGTACTAGATATTACTAAGTTGATGAAAACAAAACATTCATTCTACTTGGTGAACTGAAATAGCTATGGATGCTAACAGGAAAACAGACACTTCAGAATTCTTCATACAGATGTTTGAGGTGAAAAATTTCCTGGAGTCATGTAATGTAGTGGAAGGAGAATAGGATTTAGACTCAAAAGCACTGGATTGAAGGGTAAAGCTGTTTGTCATTATGGTAACCATGAGCTCAGGTTGTCTGGGGACCATCGTGGTTTATATCTGTGGTCTTGACACAATTAATAATACCACCTTATTTCAGTCATAAAAATGTGCTGGTTTGGACAAGAAACTATATGGTCAATTTAAGGTGACAACCAACTCTTTTTGCATTAATAAATTTTGCATGATACATTGGCTCTTCTAAGTGATTGTGAGAGCAGAATAAACTTGTGTGTCAGAAAATGATTTGTAATCTGAAAATAATTTATAAGAGCTAGAAAGAGGTGTATAAATATTAGTGTATTCATTTGGACAGAATCACCACAGTGCTTGTGTAAAAAGAGTAGATTTATTTTAGTCAATCGCTCTGGAACAGAACAGATTGAACAGATTACTTAGATTAAACAAATTACTCTTGTTTAAGAAGCTGGGTAGAGACTTCCCCGGGAGGCCCTGTGGTTAAGACTTCTCCTTCCAATGCAGGGGTGCAGGTTTGATGTCTGGTGGGGTAAGCTAAGATCTCAGAAGCCTTGGGGCCAAAAAAAAAAAAACACACACAAAAAAACCATAAAGCAAACGCAATGTTGTAACAAATTCGATAAAGACTTAAGTTGTATAATGCCCTAGTTTTCCAAAATGTGTTGTGTTGGTATCAAGGACCAGGACAACAAGGAATAATAAACCTAGACTTTACTTGTGATGAGGATAAGGAATAGATTTCACTTAATTAAAATTCTAACGGATTTACTAAACTGAGAAAAATGGAACCAATTATTGCATAATTTCATCAATATTCAATTCAGTTTTCTTCCAGTTTGCTTCTTTATCATCTTCAAGAGACACTTGCATGTCCTATTAGCTTTGGAAAATGATAATGATTTTATTCTTTTTCAGAAGCTAGTCCCAGTCATTACAGATGTTAATGAATTTGATCTTAAGTGAGCAATTTCTAAAAGAAAAAAAATAGTCACGGGACTCTCCTCCCAACTTCTGTTTTATTCAGGATGATCCATGTGATCTCGATAAACTGGCTGAACCATAGTGTGGTTTTCTTTCTTTCTTTCTTTTTTTTTTTTTTTGCAGGGGGTTGCTGTGCTCAGTCTCTGTTGCTTTGCACAGGTTTTTCTCTAGTTGCTGCGAGTGGGGGCTTCTCTCTAGTGTGGTGTGTGGGCTTCTCTTATTGCTGAGCATGTGCTCTGGGGTGGGAGGGCTTCAGGAGTACTCAAGCTCAGTACCTGTGGCTTGCAGGCTTAGTTTCTCTGAGGCATGTGGGATCTCCCCGGACCAGGGATTGAACCCGTGTCCCCTTCATTGGCAGGTGGATTCTTATCCATTGTGCCACCAGGGAAGCCCTGCACCATAGCTGTTTAGATTTCTTCCTGAGAAGCTGGCACAAGACTTGTGTTCATTTGAAATGAAATAAAACCAAATCGGGTTTTATTAACAGAAAATGAATTTCCCAGAACGTCAAGGTCCCTTCATCAGTAGGAAGAAGAAACTAAATCAGTATAAATCTGTGAAGCCATTAACTAAACATTGTGTGAACCACAGAACCTTGGCAAGCAAGAGCCAACTCACCATTTGCAACTTTTAAAAATAGTTTCTGGGACAAGATATTAGGGGGTAGTTATTACTAATTCACAAGGTTGTTAAAAAAAAACTAAAGAGATAATATATATGGAAACATTGAGATAGTAATCTGCAATTTTGAGTCACTAGTCAATAAATATTAGTTGAGTAAATGAGCAAGATTTAGGAAGAATGAAGCATCAAGGAAATATATCCTAAAAATAATGCTCTTTCTTTTATTTTTTTCTATGCCAGCCAAGACCTTTCCCTTATACATTGGTACAGATGGCCATGAATGAGTTCATTTGACTGACTCAGATAACAATGATCACAAGCTTTATGTGTCTTTTAAATCATTAAAATCATTTTTACCTCCAAAATCTGAAACTGAAGATTCTGAACCCCCTACAGTAGGATTTGAGGTCACCACAAGACTCAATTTTACTATCTCCATCTACTGGCAGGGAGGAACTATACCCAAGCATCTGGACTGGCATAGAAAAGAGGAGAAAGAACATTTAAAAGGTAAGCAAAATGTATATTTTTATTTACTTTACATTTTTAAACTTTACTTATACATTCTTGACATAATCTCACATGATTAAGGTTTATACAATGAACCATATTAGAGAAGAGACTCCTTTTAGGTGGGATCATATTCTTATCTGATTTTATGACCTGAGCAACTACAGACTTCACTGTCTTCTTTTCACAGTGGGAGTTTTTCTGTTCTTGTAATTCTACATTTCTATCCAATTGTGCCAATGCTCAGTACTGTTTCCATATTCCTAATAATCTGCAAACTGCAGCAGGGTTACAGAACTGTTCTCATTTTTGCATTCTTTGATGTGTTAAAAGTAATTTCCCCTGCACATTATTTTGACGTTATGGTGTAGAGAGAGTGGCAGAATTTTTCTCAAACTGTAATTGATTATTTTTAGACTTTTTTCCCCCATACTTCTTTGATACTAATTTTATTTGGCAGAAAGTGCTATATAAAAGGTTCCTGTTAATCAGTTAAAGTCTTCATACATATTTATATCAGGTTTTTTATTTTTTTTTTATTTTGCCTTCCTATCATGAATCTTCGGCTTTGGTTGGTTTTTAACAGGATTACAACACTGCTATCACATTTTGAATTATGATAACTTCTTTAAATGTTTTGATGGTCTCTGTGCTTATGCAGGAATTTAAATCGCATGCTTTAAATGATTAGGTGTTATTAAAGCTTTTATTATACATATCTTTCTTTAAAAAGCCTGATCTCAACTAGAAAATAAGAGTAATAGCCACATGTCAAGATAATTAGTATTACTACACTTTCTGTAATTAAATTAAGTACATTTTGTACTTTTTTCTCCTGTTAGGCTTGTCCTGCCTCTCCCCACCCCCAGGCAAGTGTTTCCCTGTCTTTTTTCCATTTCTTTGGATGGTGTTCCAATTCTTTCAGAAGAGGGACCGGTGGATTTATAGGGGACATGGGTGGAAAGTTTTCAACATCAAAATCAGATTTTATGGGCAAGAATTTTCAAGGAACTCCTGTGTTCAGACAGGTCTGTTCATTCTCTGGGAGGTCACGGATGCAGCTGGTCCATTTGCTGACTGGGGATTACAGTCGGGTAAACAGTGCAAACGCTGTACAGGATTCTTAAATCTCCTTCTGGCATCTGACAGCGTCCAATCTGAGAGATGTATCCTCAGAGTCCTCCCTGAGATCAGAATGTAGGGGAGTAGGTATTTTTGGATAACGTCAAAGGAAGCAGTAATAAGGAGTGTTGGAGAATCATCCATGAAATGAATGAAATGAAACTTCTGGTGGACTCTGTAAGGTTTCAGTTCAGTCCCTGCTTTGAATTTGTGTCCAAAATTCAAAATATGTATTTTCTTGACTCTGTCCCATCCCGGTGTTTCAGCTCCTCTTTTTAGACCACTTTTCTCTGGATCTTTGGTTTGATTTTAAAACTATTATCATAAAACTGGCTGTTGCTGGAGAATTCAGCTAATGGTTCTGTGGTTATAGTTAAGCCAATTATTCAACATCTCTTTATTTACTCTCTTAGAGTAGACTAACTAGATGATAACATAATATAACCTGAAAATGAAATAGCTAAGCATGGTTAAATATTTCATGCTGCTGCTGCTAAGTCGCTTCAGTCGTGTGACCCCATAGATGGCAGCCCACCAGGCCCCCCAGTCCCTGGGATTCTCCAGGCAAGAATATTGGAGTGGGTTGCCATTTCCTTCTCCAATGCATGAAAGTGAAAAGTGAAAGTGAAGTTGCTCAGTTGTGCCTGACTCTTCACGACCCCATGGACTGAAGCCTACTAGGCTCCTCCATCCATGGGATTTTCCAGGCAAGAGTACTGGAATGGGTTACCATTGCCTTCTCCAAGGTACCTCATGATCATTATTAAAAATGCCATTGAGGAATAGAATTTAAGTAATCTATATACCCATAGATGTTATGTGTTTTATTTTTATTTTATGACTTCCACTTTTTTTAAAAGCCCCACAGTTATATTTTATGCACATTTTAACATCACTTTAAGATTGAGGACAGTTGTTGAGGGTAGGGGGTGGGGTGGGAGGTAATGTTTTCCAGCCAAGCAGAAAGATTAGAATATCCTTGAGTGTAAGTTTGTTTAAATATAGCCTCTGAAGTGCAGTCATGTCCAGTGTGATTACTCTTCATTTATTGCTGCTAGTTTGATGTGGAATTCCTACTGAAGCCAAATATCCTCCTACAGATGTAACTTCTAAATCTCAAATATTGCTATGGAAATGCAAATCTTTTGTCACTTATTGACAGTGTTTAGTTAATAATATTAAAAACATAAAGTGGGAGGACATGATTTGTATAGAAGCAACCAAATTTACTATTTTTCCTACTTTCTTTGAATGTTATTTATAGGAACCTCATAGGCTTATTACATATAAATTATATACATTCATTTTTGAATATGAAATGCTAAATATAAGTAGGAAACAGTAAAGCCTCATTTTTCAGTGTTGATGATTGCTTGATATGTTAAGACAGAAATAAATTCCTCTTTTATTGTTTTTTAGAAATCATTTATTTCCCCTAATGCAGAGTTTAATGTAAGAGAGAATTTTAAACATATTTTAGATTTAAACATATTTTAGATATTCACTAAATTCATAAACAAATGGCCTTATTTGCATTTTTAAATGAGTTTGTATTGATTACATTTTCATTATTATTGTCCTTGATACATTTTAAACATCTACCCATCAAAATGTCACTACTGTATCTAGACGTTGTGTGCTCCCAAAGAAATAGATCACTGCTTTCAACATTTGAAATTGCTCATCAATTCCATCTGAATGTTGTAAATTATGTGTCCAGTGCACATACAATATACTGACAGATGCTGAGTCTCCAAACAGATGAAGTTCTTTAATATATTTTTTTCTTAACTAAGCATAGTTGATTGTTCTGAGGTGAAATAATATGAATTTGTATTTAATAATGTTAGCTGGTTTGGGGGATAATATTTCAAATAAATGCCTTTCAATGCTTAAAATATTTCAGAGTTCCTACCACTTAATGTAAATTCTCTAATACTGAATAATAGTTTTAATTCAATAAGAGAGTTGATTAAATATTGAAAAATGAAATGAGTAGTGAATCTTTAAAATGAATGTTTCTTTTTTAAAGTAAATTATTCCTTATTTATCTCTGTTCTATATTCTGGTTTTAGCCTCCTTGTGGTATGTATAATTCTGTACACTTTAACTCATAAAATATAATATCATCGCCTAAACATGTTTTGCTGTAGTACTGTGTGTGTATAAAATTATAAACATTACTAATTGGAGTTCAGTAAAGCATTTAAGGAGAATTCTGTGTTTCTATTGTTCTCCAGTCTCTAAGTACTGTCCAACTCTTTGCAACCCCATGGACTACAGCATGCCAGGCTACCCTGTCCTTCACAATCTCCTGGAGTTCGCACAAACTCATGTCCAATGAGTCAGTGATGCCATCCAACCATCTCATCCTCTGTCTCCCCCTTCTCCTCCTGCCCTCAATCTCTTCCAGCATCAGGGTCTTTTCCAATGATTTGGCTCTTCACATCAGGTGGTCAAAGTATTGGAACTTCAGCTTCAGTATCAGTCCTTTTGATAACTATTTAGGGATAATTTTGTTTAGGATTGCATGGTTTGATTTCCTTGCGATCCAAGGGAATCTCAAGAGTCTTCTCCAGCACCACAGTTCAAAAAATTTAGTTCTTCAGTGCTCAGCCTTCTTTATGGTTCAGCTCTCACATCCATACATAACTACTGGAAAGACTATAGCTTTGACTATACAGGACTTTGTTGGCAAAGTGATGTCTCTGCTTTTTAATTCCCTGTCTAGATTTGTCATAGCTTTTCTTCTAAGCAGCAAGCACCTTTTAATTTCGTGGCTGCAGTCACTGTCCGAAGTGCTTTTGGAACCCAAGAAAATAAAATTTGTCACTATTTCCATATTTTCCCCAACTGTTTGCCATGAAGTGATGGGGCCAGGTGCCATGATCCTGGTTTCTTGAAAGTTGAGTTTTAAGCCATCTTTTTCACTCTCCTCTTTCACCTTCATGAAGAAGCTGTTTAGTGTTTCTTTGCTTTCTGCCATTAGAGTGGTATCATCTGCATATCTGGGATTTTTGATATTTCTCCTGGCAATCTTAATTACAGCTTATGATTCATCCAGCCTGATGTTTCGCACAATGTACTTGGCCTATAGGTTAAATAAATAGGGTGACAATATACAGCCTGGCCCTACAACTTTCCCAGTTTCTACCTAGACCATTGTTCCATATCTGTTTCTGTTACTTCTTGACATGTGGACAGGTTTCTCAGGAGAAAGGTAAGGTGGTCTGGTAGTCCCATCTCTTTAAGAATTTTCCAAGTTGTGATCCACATATTCAAAGGCTTTGGTGTAGTCAGTAAAGCAGAAGTAGAGGTTTTTCTGGAATTCCCTTGTTTTTTCTATGATCCAGCAGATGTTGCAATTTGATCTCTGGTTCTTCTGCCTTTCTAAATCCAACTTGTACATCTGCAAGTTCTCAGTTCACCTACTGTTGAAGCCTATCTTGAAGGATTTTCACCATTAACTTGCTAGCATGTGAAATGAGTGCAGTTGTACGGTAGTCTAAACATTCTTTGACATTGCCTTTCTTTCAGATTGGAATGAAAACTTGCCTTTTCCAGTCCTGTGGCCACTGCTGAGTTTTTCAAATTTGTTGACATATTGAGTGCAACACTTTTACAGCATTGTTTTCTAGGGTTTGAAATAGCTCAGCTGGAATTCCATCACCTCCTCTAGCTTTATTCGTAGTATTGCTTCTTAAAGCCCACTTGACTTCACACGCCAGGATGTTTGGCTCTAGATGAGTGACAACACCATTGTGGTTATCCAGGTCATTTAGAACTTTTTTGTGTAGTTCTTCTGTGTATTCTTGCCACCCCTTCTTAATGTCTTGTGCTTGTATTAGGTCCTTGCTGTTTCTGTCATTTATTGTGCCTATCTTTGCATGAAATTTTCGCTTGTTACCACCAATTTTCTTGAAGAAATCTCTAGTCTTTACTTTTCTACTGTTTTCTTCTATTTCTTTGCATTGTTCACTTAGGAAGGTTTCTTATCTCCCCTTGCTATTCTCTGGGACTCTGCATTCAGTTTGGCATCTTTCCCATTCTCCTTTGCCTTTCACTTCTCTTCTTTCTCAGGTATTTGTAAGACCTCCTCCAGCAACCACTTTGCCTTCTTGAATTTCTATTTCTTGATGATACTTTTGGTTACCACCTCCTGTACAATGTTATAAACCTCCATCCATAGTTCTTCAGGTACCTTGTCTATCATATCTAATCCCTCGATCTCTTTGTCACCTCCATTGTATAATCGTAAAAAATTTGATTTAGGTATATCTGAATGAGCTTATGATTTCCCCTTCTTTCTTCAATTTAAGCCTGAATTTTGCATTAAGGGGCTTATGATTGTAGCCACAGTTGGGTCCAGGTCTTGTCTTTGCTGACTGTATCCAACTTCTCCATATTCAGCTTCAGAGAATGTAATCAATTTGATTTCAGTTTTGACCATCTGGTGATGTCCATATGTAGTGTCATCTCTTGTATTTTTGGGAAAAAGGGTATTTGCTGTGACCAGTGTGTTCTCTTCACAAAACTCGGTTAGACTTTGCCCTGGTTCATTTTGTACTCCAGGGCCAAACTTGCCTGTTATTCCAGGTATCTCTTGACTTTATACATTTGTATTCCAATCCCCTGTGATGAAAAGGCCATGTGTTTTTTTGTTTGTTGGTTGGTTTTTGGTATTGTTATGGAAGATCTTTCGCTGGTGGCTCCAGTGGTAAAGAATCTGCTTGCGATGTGGGAGACCTGGGTTCCATCCCTGGGTGGGAAGATCCTCAGGAGGAGGGCATGGCAACCCATTTCAGTATTCTTGCCTGGAGAAACCCCATGGACAGAGGAGCCTGGCAGGCTACAGTCCATGAGGTTGCAAAGAGTTGGACATGACTGAGAGGCTGTACAAGCACATATTAGGTCTTGTAGGTCTTCACAGAACCTTTCAGCTTCTTCGGCATCACTGGATGGGGCATAGGTTTGGATTACTGTGGTTTTGAATGGTTTACCTTGGAAATGTTCTTGAGATTGCACCCAAGTACTGCATTTTGGACTCTTTTGTTGACTATGAGGGCTACTCTATTTCTTCTCAGGGATTCTTGCCCATGTAGTAGATATAATAGGCATCTGAATTAAATTCACCCATTCCTGTCCATTTTAGTTTATTGATTCCTAAAATGTTGGTGTTCACTCTTGCCATCTCCTGTGTTTCTGTACTAGGCAGTTTATTCCACATCATTGTAGGTAAGAAGATCATTGAAAGTTTGTCTTCATTGAAAATGTTATACCCCCAAACCAAAATAGATTATTTTTACCATTACCTTGAGGTTAAAATACCATGTTGTCAAATCACTGCCATTTGTTTCCCATGCCTCAATATCAGAAGAATTTTATAGATCTTACTTGTGGTGTAACATCAATTCAGATATTTCAGCAATGAAAAAGGAACACCAGCAATAGCCACTCCAGGATAAATGGCCTGAAACTGCCACTCCAGGCAGACCCAAACATGTTTGCTATGTAACAATTTTGGTTGCTTGTATAAAAACCTTAACTCTAACTGGCTTAAATGGTGTAAGTAATTTGATTAATCATGTTTCGAGAAGCCTAGAAATGGGCTGAATTTATTGTGTGGCTTGAGCTGGGATCTGGCCCCGTTTTGCTGTCGTACTGTGTGTCTGTCTACTTCTGTGCATCAACTTTTCCATCAGACTGACTTCTAAAATGACACCTTATTGACTACAGCAGTTCTAGACCTTACTTCTGTGCCCAGCTTGGTCTAGTCCTCTACTGTTGAGGGAAAAAAAAAGAAAGAAAAAAAGCCACTGGATTTACTCTGATTGTCCCATTAGAGCTAATCCATGGAACAAGGGAAATTGGCGTATGTTGATTTTCCAGGTGTACTTCTGGGTAGAGTCCGTCAGGACTGCTTCACCGTGGTGGTGTTGGGGGGTTCTGGGAAGATGTTCACTTGTAAACTGTTCATCATTGCACATGGAAGGTTTGCTCTGAACTTCTGAACTGGGTCCCCGTTTCATACCATTGCTCATAGTTAGGTAGGATGGTAATGGCTGAATTCATTTACTTATTTTTAGATACAAAATAACTCAAACCCTTATATGCACTGCTATGTATAAAATAGATAATAAGAACCTGCTGTATAGTACAGGTGACTCTACCCAGTGCTCTGTGCTGACCTGAATGGGAAAGAAATACAAAAAAGAGGGGATTTATGTATACAGGTAGCTGGTTCACTTTGTTGTACAGCAGAAAGTAACACAACATTGTAAAGCAACTATATTCCAATAAAAATTAATTTTAAAAAGATAGTGTCAGGTCAAAGAAACTGCATAATTTCTACAAAGTTATCATTTTTTCCATCTTCTGCAGTCAACCTGAATTGCCAGTTCAGGCAATTGGGAATTTGCATTCACTCTTGAGAAATTATTGCTTGCTTCATTAGTTTGGTCTTTGTGAAATTGGATTCCTCGTATATACTGACCAATTTTGCATTATCTTTCATAGCAATCTCCTGTTCACTAATATCAGAAAAACTGGACAGTTGATAAAAAATTTTCTTTCTCACTGTTTGAATTAGATAGAATATGATGGACAAGATGTCTGTTTTACATACATACTAATTTATAATTATCAAGGTGGTTAGTTTATACAAGTATCATTTCATTTAAACTTTAAAACAGCCTCTGATTATTGCTAGTTTATAAAAATTAAAACCTGATATGAAGTATCTTGCCTAAAATAACAGATTATTACCATCAAGTGATTCATAGTTCCGAGTTAAGATAAAATAATAATACATGTGGTATTCTCAGTGTGGTAAAATTATAGAAGATGCTTTATTTAAAAATGAGTATATTAAGACAATGGAAAATCTCACTAATGAGTAATATAAAACGTGTCACCAGGAGCTGAAGTATATGTGTATGTAATAATAGATGAACTTTGAGTAAAATATGAATTAAGGGACTTGAGGAATATACATTGTAAAAGTTTATTATGTTTACATGTATAGCCTCTGGAAACTTAGGAGTGAAGGATGAAATATTGAAATATTGAATTTTTTTGCCATGAGCTAGGAAATAATTTTTCTTTATGTTAGCAATATGTACCATGTGGTGCCATGTGCTGGGGAAAAAGCTAGATACTGGTTACAGACTTCAGAATCAGTTCTGTCTAGGTTTTTCTGTCTCACTGGAAGCTCAGAGTAGAGCAGGAAAGAAAGAAAGGTCAGCCCACAGAGGATGATTAAAATATGCTGCCTTACATAGAGAACAGACTTATGGTATTGCCCAAGGGGAGGAGGTGGGGGAGGGATGGATTGGGAGTTTGGGATTAGCAGATGTAACTATTATATATAGAGAATGGATAAACATCAAGGTCCTACTGCATAGCACAGGGCACTATATTCAGTGTCCTGAGGCAAACTGCAATGGAAAATAATATATTAAAAAAAATTGTCCATGTGCATGGGTGTATAACTGAATCACTTTGCTGTACAACTGAAATTGACACGACAATGTAAAGCAACTACACTGGGATAAACAACTTTTATAAGATGCACCCCTAAAGGAATGTACAAAGGGAATTCAGGATTACATTGTATCTGAAGTGGGATTTGATAATTGAATATATGCTTACTAGAATTTCTAGTTGAGGAGTGATATTAAATTACAGTTTTATAAATTGTCACATTAAGAGTACAAAGTTTCACCGTGTTCTGACATCTCAAGCCCTTGGTGCAGTGCATGAAGCAAAATAGGTTCTCAGTATATGATTTTTGACTATTCATTCCCTTGAGGAATAAATGATTATCTTCTGGAATGGATTCAAGAACCACAATTGTATGTATTTTAAATAATTGCATTTGTTTTTATGGCTTACTTAATATAGCAATCTCTTATTTTTTCCTAGTGCACATTTATTCTCATACATAATTCATGAATAGTTTGAGGTATTGTTGTTCAGTCACTAAGTCTTGTCTGACTCTTTGTGACCCCATGGACTGTGTATGCCAGGCTCCTCTGTCCTTCAGGATCTCCTGGAGTCAGCTCAAACTTATGTCCATTGAGTCAGTCACGCCACCCAACCATCTCATCCTCTGTTGCCCTCTTCTCCTGCCCTCAGTCTTTCCCAGCTTTAGGATCTTTTACAATGAGTTGGTTTTTCGCATCAGGTGGCCAAAATATCGGAGCTTCAGCTTCAATATCAGTCCTTCTAATGAATATTCAGGGTTGATTTCCTTTATGAGTGACTGATTTGATCTCCTTTCCATCCAAGAGACTCTCAAGAGTCCTCCAGTGACACAATTCTGAAGCATCAACTTTCCAGCTCTCAGCTTGCTTTATAATCCATCTCTCACATCCATACATGAACTGGAAAAACCATAGCCTTGACTAGACGTACCTTTGTTTAGAAAGTAATGTCTCTGCTTTTTAATATACTGTCTAGGTTGCTCAGAACTTTACTACCAAAGAGTAAGCATTTTTTAATTTCATGGCTTTAGTCACCATCTGCAGTGATTTTGGAGCCCAAGAAAATAAAGTCTGACACTGTTTCCATTGTTTCCCCATTTACTTGCCATGAAGTGATGGGACCACATACCATGATCTTAGTTTTCTGAATCTTGAACTTTAAGCCAACTTTTCACTCTCCTCTTTTACTTTCATCAAGAGGCTCTTTAGTTCTTCTTCACTTTCTGCCATCAGGGTGGTGTCATCTGCATACCTGAGGTTATTGATGTTTCTCCTGTCAATCTTGATTCCAGCTAGTGCTTCATCCATCTCAGCATTTCGCATGATGTACTCCTCATAGAAGTTAAACAAGCAGCTTAACAATATACAGCCTTGACGTACTCCTTTCCCAGTTTTGAACCAGTCCATTTTTCATGTCTAGTTCTAAATGTTGTTTGTTGACCTACATACAGATTTCTCAGGAGGCAGGTAAGGTGGTCTAATATTCCCATCTCTTTAAGAATTGCTCACAGTTTGTTGTGATCCACACGGTCAAAGGCTTTAGTGTAGTCAATGAAAAAGATGCTTTTCTGGAATTCCCTTGCTTTTTCTATGATCCAGCAGATGTTGGCAATTTGATTTATGGTTCCTCTAATTTTTCTATATCCAGCTTGTACATCTGGAATTTCTCAGTTCACCTACCAGTGAAGCTTAGCTTGAAGGATTTGAGCATTAACTTGCTAACTTATAAACTAAGAGTGTTTGTATGGCGGTTTGAACTTTCTCTTGCATTGTCTTTCTTTGGGATTGAAATGAAAACTGACCTTCCCCAGTCCTGTAGCCACTGCTGAATTTTCCAAATTTGCTGCCATATTGAGTACAGCATTCTGACAGCATCATCTTTTAGGATTTGAAATAGCTCAGCTGGAATTCCATCACATCCTTTAGCTTTGTTTGTCATAATGCCGTGACTTCCTCCAGGGCATCTTCCCAACCCAGAGCTCCAACCCAGGTCTCCCGCATTGCAGGCAGGTTGTTTACCATCTGAGCCGCGAGGGAAGCCCAAGAATACTGGAGTGGATAGCCTATCCCTTCTCCAGGGGGTTCTTTCCAACCCTGGAATCGAACCAGGGTCTCCTAATTATAAGCAGATGAGCTACAAGGGAAGCCCATAATGCTTTTTAAGACCCACTTGACTTTGCATTTCAGAATGTCTGGCTCTAGGTGAGTGATCACACCATTTTGGTTATCTGGATCATTACGATCTTTTTTGTATAGTTCTTGTGTGTATTCTTGTCACCTCTTCTTAACCTCTTCTGCTTCTGTTAGGTCCTTGCCGTTTTTGGCCTTTGTTGTGCTCATCTTTGCCTGAAATAGTCCCTTAGTATCTCCAGTTTTCTTGAAGAGATCTCTATTCTCTCCCATTCTGTGAATTTTTCCTCGATATTTTTGCATTGTCCACTTAAGAAGGTTTTCTTATCTCTCCTTGCTCTCTCTCTGGAACTCTGCATCCAGTTGTGTGTGTCTTTCCCTATCTCCTGTGCCTTTCGGTTCTCTTCTTTGCTCAAAGATTAAAGCCTTCTTTTCTTAGTACAGCCTCCGAATATGACCACTTTGACTTCTTGCATTTCTTTTTCTTTGTGATGGTTTTAGTCACCACCTCCTATACAAGTTATGAACTTCCATCCATCGTTCTTCATGCACTCTATCTACTGGATCTCATCCCTTGAATCTGTCACCTCCACTGTATAATCATGATGGATTTGATTTAGGTCATAACTGAATAGTCTAGTGGTTTTCCCTACTTTCTTTGATTTAAGCCTGAGTTCTGCAAAAAGGAACTGATGATCTGAACCAAAATCAGCTCCAGATCTTGTTTTTGATGACTGTATAGAACTTCTCCATCTTCAGCTGAAAAGAATATAGTCAGTCTGATTTTGGTGTTTACCACCTGGTGATGTCCACATGCAGAGTCATCTCTAGTGCTGTTGAAAGCTGGTCTTGGCTATGAACAATGTGTTCTTTTGGCCAAACTCTGTTAGCTTTTGCCATGTTTCATTTTGTACTACAACACCAAACTTTCTTGTTACCCCTGGTATCTCTTGACTTATTTTTGCATTCCAATCTGCTATGATGAAATTTTTTCCTAGTCAGCATTAGTTCTTGTATGTAATTCATGAATAGTTTGAGGTGGACTGCACTTTCTGATTGTGGTTCTTTTATTTGCTATTGTTTGATAGTATGTAAATGGTAGATTGAGTCATGACAAAATAAAAACACGAGTCCTATTTTTCTGTCTAGCATATTACTGTACTTTTATGCTAATAATCAGAATTTAGAATATTAAGCATGAAAAACTCCTATATAGTTTGTAATTTATATAGAGAGATTTATTTGCACTGTGGAGTTCAGGTATACCATCTCTCTACAGAATCAAGAAAGATTAATTGAGATAACTCTGGATTTTCCAGGCAAAAAGGTGCCATTTATGGAGCCAGTGAAACAAGCCATATACACGTATGTATATACATAAACATATATATATATATATATCAGAGAAGGCAATGGCACCCTACTCCAGTACTTTTGCCTGGAAAATCCCATGGATGGAGGAGTCTGCTAGGCTGCAGTCCATGGGGTCGCTAAGAGTCGGATACGACTGAGTGACTTCGCTTTCACTTTTCACTTTCATGCATTGGAGAAGGAAATGGCAACCCACTCCAGTGTTCTTGCCTGAAGAATCCCAGGGATGGGGGAACCTGGTAGCTGCCGTCTATGGGGTCACACAGAGTCGAACACGACTGAAGTGACTTAGCATAGCATAGCATGTATATATGTGTCATATGATTTTAACTAACTTTTGTTAAAAGTAAAATTTGTTAATTAAGGCTTAAATAGATTGAAAATGGAAACAGGCTTATGAAAACTAGCAAGATTAAAATAAAGGTTTATTACAATTTAAAAAAAAAAAACTAGTGAATAGAGCAAAGCACAAATAAGACATTGACTGTGTTTATGTATCAGGGAAAGATTTGGAAATAGATGCAAGTATTACAGAAATGCCTTTTCTGACCTAGTTTGAAAATAACATATTTAGAAATAAACACATCAAAAATCATATAAGACACCTATGAAATCTAGCACTTTACAAGGACACTTTCCTATACAGTCTTGCCTATGTTAACAGGATCCCGAATTCTGCCGAACTTTAAACCAAGATTGAAGACCCTTCTGTTTACCTCCTTCTGAATCCTCCAGGACTTTTCTGCTACAGTCGACTTAAAACATTAGCGTGGAGAAGGATATGGATGGTCTCTCTTTCTTTAGGGATCATATCTTGTCCACAAACTTCTTATTTGATGTTATTTTTTTAAACAATACAACTTTTTCAAGTATTACATTTTTATTGCTTTCCATGATTTTCTTATTCCTATCTGCTTTCATTCATAATGAATATACCTTTGAAGGAAGGAATTATGTACCAATATGCCAAGTAGTATAAAACTACTTTGATTTTAATGTTAACTTATTTAATTTAACAATGTTTAATGTTAATATACAAATGTGTAATTATTTTTTCTAATTAATTTATTTAATTTTTGGCTGCGTGGGGTCTTGGCTGCTGTGCTGGCTTTCCCTAGTTGCAGTGAGCAGGGGCTACTCTCTAGCTGAGGTGTGCAGGCTTCTCACTGTTGTGACTTCTTTTGTTGCAGAGCTTGGGCTCTAGGCAGCAGGTCGGTAGTTGCGGCGCACAGGCTTAGTCTCTCTGTGGCATGTGGAATCTTCCTGCACCAGGGATCCAACCATGTCCCGCACCTTGGCAGATGGATTCTAAACCACTAAACCACAAGGGAAATCCCTGTAATGATTCTTTATAACTGAATTGATGACCAAGCTGTATGGTTTGCGGGATATCAGTTCCCCAAGCAGGGACTGAACCTGGGCTCATGATACTGAAGGTGCCAAGTCCTAACCACTGAACTGCCAGGAAGTTCTCTTTGTAACTGTATTATATGTGAACATATGTAGTCAACAGTTTTACAGTAGTTACATGATTAATCTCCTTTCTTGTCCTTTTTTAATTTTTATTTCATGTTAGTTTTCAGTACTGCTACCTCGAGGTAGATTGGGCAGGATAGGAAAAGGTGTTAATTTTAAATTTTAAAATTTACTGTCTGTAAGTATTTTCATGCAAATCCTATCTGGATAAACAAGCCTTATTCTTATTTAGGATGCATTGAAGTAGAGTGTTGCAAATACTTTTATGATTTGCCACCAAACATTTGTTTCATTTCTTTGGTACTTTCTTCGAATATCCTGCTTATTGTTTAGGAAAAGCAAATGTTCAGTAAAGTAGTCACAAAATATGTACTTGTCTCAACCCTGATATCCTAGTTAAGTTCTATGTTTGGAAAGATCATTTTTAAACAACAGAACTACGAATGCAGTCTTATTTTGGTAGATCCTAAATGTTGTTTCTTTTTTTTTTTTCTTGTTGATTATAGGCCTACTTGTTTGAGATTTACATAAACTGTTGACAGTCATGTGCAAATCATATGTATTTGGTGGCAAACCTCACTGCATTCCAAGATGATTTGGAGGGAGCAGCAATTTAACTTAAAAGGAAATTTACAATTCTTTTACCACAAATAAGGTCTAGATTTTCAGCCTTTAAATTATGCGTAATTATAGTTTAATGAAATTGTGAACTATAAAGGAAAAAAGATGTAAACATAATTTAAGTATATACATTTTAGTTATGGGCTTTTTTGACTGCAGATATAAAAATAGAATTCAGATTTTTTAAATCCATAGTTTTCTAGATTGCATATGAAAGCATAAACACAGCTATATTTGTAAAGAGTATCTCAGATGACATAAAACACTTTTTTTGAGACAGAATGGGGCAAATAATAAATTTTAATAAATCTGATTGGAAAAAAATTAATTCATTAAAAAAAATATTAGTTGCCAAAATGAGAAGGCCTCTTAATATAAACTACTCTAATCCACCTCCATAGTATGTATGTTATTATATTAAAATTTCAGAGAGTGGGGAAATATCTCTTCTAAGAGAAATCTTTGAAAAAGAGGATATATTAACTTAATTTTAATAGCAAACTGACATTGATTTATTAAAAAATTTGTCAGTATAGAGAATTCAGCCAACTTGATAGATCCTTCTGTGACTCCTAGCGACCCCATGGACTGCTGCCTACCAGGCTCCTCCATCCATGGGATTTTCCAGGCAAGAGTACTGGAGTGGGGTGCCAGTGCCTTCTCCCTTACAATAATTACTGGAGCTAAATTATGTGCATAGGAGAGGTATTGATTATTTCATATATATTAATATAACCAATGGCCAATCCAAGCATTATCCCCACCAATAAGACAGAACATGTTTCTGCACAAATTATAAGTGTACTTATAAGTAATAATTAACTTTTCCAATTTAAAAATTTCATGGAACTTAAAGGCCTATTTACATAATATGATGATATTCCCCATCACATGCACTGTATATATTCGAAGGAAATCATATTTGTCTTTATCTTGTCTTAGACAATATAAAATCAGCTTTAGCAGACGCATTGTTGAAACAGCTGGGTTTAAAAGAATGAAAAAGCTGCTTTACGAACCATAACTACAACTTGTTACTATTATGTGAGGTATTTTAACAAGAAAACAGGTATTCTTTAATCCTAACCATATTCTCACTAATAAATAATCCTTAACATTGTCTTTTGAATTCTGGAAGTTTCTTAGAGTGTATTATTTAGTTGCATTTTATCAGTTGAAATACGTATTTTGAGTTACATAACTACTAAATGACAAGTTGCCACAATTACTGTAATTGCCATTGAGAAACAGGGACAAAGAGACATACTTCCAACCAAAATAGCTTTGTGCACAGTAGAAGATGTGTTAGTCATCTACTGTTATGTAAGAAATCCCTAGAAACCTGCAATTTTTGCAAAACTTCCCTGGTTTGCTTTCAGGTGTGAAGCTCAGAAATTCAGTCCTGGGAGACTGGGCTTTTTCTCTGAGTTTTTACAAGACGAAAACCAAGGCATCAGACAGACCCGATTTCCTTTCTGGAGACTGGTAGAGACACTGCCTTGGATTCATCCAGGTCTACTGAGGCTTTAGGATGGAGCCCCCTCTTATTCAGTACCCCTCAGCTGCCTACATCCTGAGCATGCAACCTCCTCCCTTTCCAAGGCTGGCAGCACAGAACTCCCTCTACAGTCTCTTTCATACTTTGAATTTCTTAAGATCAGGAAGCGCCCAGCTTCTGTTCAGGGCTTTTCCTATTTAGGTTCAGCTCCCCCTATAATCTAATTTATGATCAATTCAGAGTTAACTGATCTGATCTTGGGAGTAATGCTCCATCCTTTTCACAGTTTCTGGTTGAAATCAAGGCAGGGGTTCATGCACACATGAGAGACACAGGGTGGCGGGGGATCACCTTAGTGTCTGCCTTCCAGAGCGAGAAGCGAGGTCATTAGTGTGAAATCATGGGCAGAATGAATGAAGTTTAAATACTGAAGAGGCAGTTGGGCACTAGAAGTCCATTCCATTGGTTAAAAGGGAATTAAGATTAGTAGATACACAAAACTGTGTTTAAAGAGATAAACAGCAAGCACCTGCACTATGACCTAAAAGGCCTTAGACAAATCTGTATTGCAAAGTTTGATGAAACATATCTAAAAGGAGTCAATAAAATGAGGAACTTTTCATATTTCCACAAGCAACTATATGTATGTTGAGCCTGGAAATTTGGAGAAGGACAAATAAAGGGAAAATGGTGCTTATAAAGTAATGATATTCTTCTCTCTGTATAATACCACAAATACAAAATTCAGTCTTATGAAGCATATCTCTTAGTCATGACAGCAGTTAAGGTATTGGTATAGTTTAAAATTACTGTTCTGGCATTATGAGTGTATCAAAGTTGAACAAAAAAGTGTCAGGTATTATGCCGTGCACATTACTTTGTGTTCATGGTCCAGTTCAAGCCTTTTAAATTGTTTTAGAAATTGAATTAAAGATTGTTTTAAAGGTTTTTGTGATTTTTTTTTTTTTGCTTTGTTTTGTTTTTACTAGGATTTAGCAAACTTAATGGATTGGATCTTCATGACCTGAAAGGGCACAAATATCTTACTTCTTAGATTTTGTTTTTGTAGATAAATAGCTGCTCATTTCCCAAATATCGTCATGTGTTTCCCCTCAATATCAACTCTTAAATGGGTGGACATAAGAACAATTTTGTCTCTATGCACTTGTGTACAAAATAGATAACCAACAAGGACCTATTATATAGCAGAGGTAACTGTATTCAATATTTTAAAATAAAAAAGTATCTGAAAATGTGTATATACATACATATATAGCAGAATCACTTTGTTATACACCTGAAACTTTGTAAATCAACTATTTCAATTAAAAAGAAAGAACACTTTTTTCTTAACAATACTGATTTTCCTTACCCCTCTTGTCTCCCCAACAATCTAATCAGAAGTAAGAGATATTATTAACAATGTATTTTGGCGTTTCACCATGTAAAATGTTGCCATGCCTAATAAACTTGGAAACTATTTTATACTGTATTTGCCTCTTAGATATTTAAAATTTAGGTTAGCCTTTTAAAGTCACTGTGAAGCCTTGCAACATTTCTTATAATTTCTTATCTTTGTAAACTGCTGATAATTCCCATACAAGATATTGACATGACTGCTTTGACCTCATTTCTTTTTTCAAGGTCATTTAAGGGTTGAGATCATTTAGTAATTACAGTTCATGGGAAACTTTGGACTTGTATCAGATACCTTTTTTCCTAAAGTTATTTTGAAACCCATAATTTTTGACATCTATTCTAAGTGTGTGTCTTTGCTTCTGGTTTTACTTTTAGGTGTACAAGATCCCCAGCATGAGAGAATTATTACTGTGTCTACTAATGGAAGTATTCACAGCCCAAGGTTTCCTCATACTTATCCAAGAAATATGGACTTGGTATGGAGATTAGTAGCAGTAGAAGAAAATGTGTGGATACAGCTCACATTTGATGAGAGATTTGGGCTTGAAGACCCAGAAGATGACATATGCAAGTAAGTTATCGTACTTGAAATTCCAACAAAGCAATAAATGTTACAGTCTTTCAAGATGCTTCCTTCTGAGGGTGTGATTTTTAAATGCCATCTTTTGTCCTCATATTTTTTTGATCATCCAAGAAATTTACATCCTTGTTTAAGCTATGTTTCCATCTACTTCTGAAAATAGTTTGAGGTAATGTATGGCAAAAAAATACATATAGAGTAAAGCAATTTAAAATATAGAATAGAGTAAAAAACCAAATAAAGGAATGTAAGTTGTGCCAGAGTTACCATTAGTGCCAAAAATTTTACTTTTAAGCTTCCTCATAACCAAATCAATAAGATAAACAGTAAGCTATTAAAAGAAAGAATAGTATCCATGGATATGTATTACCCATAGCATCCAATATCTACAGGGACACACACAGATACACACACACACACACACACACACACACAGGACTCAGAAGTTTGAATATCATAAGAAAGAAACACAATTCTGAAAGCAGAATTAGAAATTTAGATTTGTATTAAAGTTGACTAGGTAGACATTTATCATAATTCTCCTAGAAGCTTTCATGAACTAAAGTCAGCTGGAATATTTCACCCATGCAAAAGACCACCTACCGCATGTCATACAAATATTACTCTTTAAATCCTATGTGAATACACTTGTCAAGGTTGGGTGGTCTTATGGAAGATTTTTCACTTCATTGGCATTTGTATATCATGAAAATATTTTACTTGAGCTTCTTCGTGAGGGTCTTTATTTTCCCTTTGATATACAAGTTAAAAGAGAATTTTCGCTTTATGGTATATTACAGATAAATATTTCAATACAGATAAAATAAACTTTATACTTCACTGTCGTCACAATTTGTATCTTTAACCTTTATATATGTAGTTACTTTTTTCCAATTCTTCTTTCTGTGGATAGCCGCATTTCAGGTTATTTTTTCCTCTAACCTCTCTAAACTTAAGCCTGGAAAACAAGAAGTTATTCTAGTTATTTTTGGAGATGGTGCTATTCAACCCTTCATTTTATAGATAAGCAAATGGGCCAGAGAAATAAAATAGCGACCCTGCATCTCATTCATAGTTTGTAACTCAACACATGCGAAAATCCATTTTCCGAACAATCACAGAGGTGGTTTTCACTATTCTCTTCTGCACCTCTTGCCTTCTTTTCATGTGGAGTATTCCATAATGTTGTAGAAATTGCAGAGTTTAAGATCTGGCCCTCTTTGCAAAGTAGCAAGTTAACCTACAGCAGTCCCATGGCCTGTGACCACAGACGGCAGGCTCGAGGTTCCCAGGCCCAGGGTGGGTGACAGTGGCAGGAGTTCCATTCCCACAGGGCAGTGCCAGGAGGGCCATGTTATACCTGGGTCCCTGATAGTGTGTGCCAGGAGAGGTGACGGTGTGTGTGTGTGTGTGTGTGTGTGTGTGTGTGTGACTAATGCATGTTAGTAGTTAGATCATAAAAATAAACTTGTCCAGAATGCCCCTGTGACTCAATTTCACTCAGTATGAGACTTAAGAAAAGTTACTCTTCCAATAGTTCTGAAATCCTTTCCTTTTGTACCTCCTTGATTTCTTATTATTCCTGCAAACATAAATCATTTTCCTAATTTTTTAAACCTGGTCTCTCAATTTTCTAAATAATTTTATCATGTGTCCTTATCTCCCTATGTATTATCCTATAATTTTAAATATATTTTTGTCTGTTTTGAAGTATCTATCAATGTGATAATACTGTGTGTTTACTTTTATGATGATGTGCATGTGAAAACAGCAGAACTCAGCAATGTGAGGCTTTTCAAGTTCATGTGGACTCAGAGAGATCAGATAGTTTGCCTTCCATGGTGTACAGTATCCATTATATAATTAGGCAACCTTTTCTCTTCTGCTCTGATGAAGCCTTGGCTCACTTCCAGCTTTTCTTGTCCAAAACTGCAAGAAATCTTTCTTGGCATTTATAGCTAACAATGGTATTACGTTCTTAAGACATTAATATTTTTAGCTTTATGAGGTAGAGTTAAATTATTTCTAAAAGTGACCAGTTTACAGTTCTACCAACAATATGTGAAATTTTATTTTTCTGCATTCTTTGCAACCTTTTGAACTGGCACTCATTTAATTCTGGGTAGAAGGATACATATAAAATTATACCTCATTGTAAAATTTTGTTTCTTCTTCCTACCAATGAGATTGAAAATGTTTGTATTGTTATTGGCTGCTCAGAAATCCTTTACTGTGAAATGCCTGCTCTTGACTTTTGCCCAGATTTTACTGAACTCTCTGGCTGTTTAAATTTTGGTTTTCATATTTAAGTCCTTGATCCATCTGTAATTTATTTTGTCTATGAGAGGTTTTTCACTAGGGCATCTGATAGTGTCCTGACACTATATATTTAATAGTCAAACTTTCCTGCAATGAAAAAGGCCAGCTAACTTGCAGGTCAGATTTTGTATCTGATGTGGTCTGTTTCTGGGTTCTCTCTTCCGTTCTCTGGCTTTATTTTGTCCTTCTGTGTACCAAGTTAATACTCCCTTAATTACAGTAGCCTTATAGAAGCTGGGTGATAGGGAAGTCACTTTGTTTTCCTCCTTTTGGAGCATTCTCAGTGTTTTACTTTTCACTGTATTTTTTTTTTTACAAACAAGTTCCTTGAAACCTCCTGTTGCAATTTCATTGAAATTGTGTGCCATCTATAGATCATTTTGAAAAGAACTGACATCCGTATAGTAAAGAATCTTTGTCATTGAGAACTTTATGCATCTGCAGCTATCTAGGTATTGTTTGTTGTCTGTACAGTTTTAAACTATTCTTTATAGAAATATGAAGCACCATTATTTAATTTCTATGATCTCTATGTGGTTGTACATTTGCTAAGTCATGTCCAACTCTTGCGACCCCATGCACGGTAGCATGCCAGCTTCCTTTCTCCTCCACTGTCTCCTAGATATTGCTCAAATTCATGTCCACTGAATTGGTAGTGCTATCTAACCATCTCATCCTCTGCTACCCCTTCTCCTTTTTCCTTCAGTCTTCCCCAACATCAGGCACTTTTCTAATGAGTCGTATCTTTGTATCAGGTAGCCAGAATATTACAGCTTAAGCTTCTGCAGCAGTCCTTCCAAAGAATATTCAGGATTGATTTCCTTTAAGATTGACTGGTTTGATCTCCTTGCAGTCCAAGGGACTCTCGAGAGTCTTCTCCAGCAACACAATTCAGAAGCATCAATTCATTGGCACTCAACCTTCTGTTGGAGAAGGCAATGGCACCCCACTCCAGTACTCTTGCCTGGAAAAATCCCATGGATGGAGGAGCCTGGTGGGCTGCAGTCCATGGGGTCACTAAGAGTCGGGCACGACTGAGTGACTTCACTTTCGCTTTTCACTTTCACGCATTGGAGAAGGAAATGGCAACCCACTCCAGTATTCTTGCCTGGAGAATCCCAGAGACAGAGGAGCCTGGTGGGCTGCCATCTATGGGGTCGCACAGAGTCGGACACGACTGAAGCGACTTAGCAGCAGCAGCAGCAGCAGCAACCTTCTGTATGGTCCAGCTCTCACATCCATACGTGACCACAGGAAAAACCATAGCCTTGACTAGACGGACATGACTACTGGAAAAGCCATAGATTTGACTAGATGGACCTTTGTTGGAAAAGTGATGTCTCTGATTTTTAATACACTGTCTAGGTTTGTCATAGCTTTCCTTCCAAAGAGCATCTTTTAATTTCATGGCTGTAGTCACTGTTCCCAGTGATTTTGGAGCTGAAAAATATAGAATCTGTCACTGCTTCCACTTGTTCCCCTTCTATTTGCCACAAAGTGATGGGATAGGATGCCACAATCTTCAGTTTTTGAATGTTGAGTTTTAAGCCAGATTTTTCACTCTGCTCTTCCATCCTCAACAAGAGGCTCTTTATTCCTCTTGACTTTTTACCTACCATTAGAAACGAAGATCATGGCATCCGGTCCCATCACTTCATGGGAAATAGATGGGGAAACAGTGGAAACAGTGTCAGACTTTATTTTTTGGGGGTCCAAAATCACTGCAGATGGTGACTGCAGCCATGAAATTAAAACACGCTTGCTCCTTGGAAGGAGAGTTGTGTCCAACCTAGATAGCATATTGAAAAGCAGAGACATTACTTTGCCAACAAAGGTCCGTCTAGTCAAGGCTATGGTTTTTCCTGTGGTCATGTATGGATGTGAGAGTTGGACTGTGAAGAAGGCTGAGCGCCGAAGAATTGATGCTTTTGAACTGTGATGTTGGAGAAGACTCTTGAGAGTCCCTTGGACTGCAAGGAGATCCAACCAGTCCATTCTGAAGGAGATCAGCCCTGGGATTTCTTTGGAAGGAATGATACTAAAGCTGAAACTCCAGTCCTTTGGCCACCTCATGCGAAGAGTTGACTCATTGGAAAAGACTCTGATGCTGGGAGGGATTGGGGGCAAGAGGAGAAGGGGACGACAGAGGATGAGATGGCTGGATGGCATCTGACTCGATGGACATGAGTCTGAGTGAACTCCGGGAGTTGTTGATGGACAGGGAGGCCTGGCGTGCTGCAGTTCATGGGGTCACAGAGAGTCGGACACGACTGAGCAACTGAACTGAACTGAACTGAGAATGGTATTATCTGCATATCTGAGGTTGTTGATATTTCTGCCAGTAATCTTGATTGCGGCTACGCTTCATCCAGCCTGGCATTTAGCATCGCATACTCTGCATAGAAGTTAAATGAACAGGGTGACAGTATACAGCCTTGTTGTGCTCCTTCCAAATTTAGAACCAGTCAGCTGTTTCATGTCCAGTTCTAACTGTTGCTTCCTGCATACAGGTTTCTCAGGAGACAGGTAACGTGGTCTGGTATTCCCATCTCATTAAGAATTTACAGTTTGTTGTGATCCAGACAGTCAAAGGCTTCAGAATGGTTAAGGAAGCAGAAGTAGATGTTTTTCTGGAATTCCCTTGTTTTTTCCATGATCCAACTGAATATTGGCAATTTGATCTCTGGTTCCTCTGCCTTTTCTAAATCTACCTTGTACATCTAGAAGTACTTTGGTTCACTTACTGCTGAAGCCTAGCTTGAATGACTTTGAGCATAACTTTGCTAGCATATGAAATGAGGACAATTGTACAGTAGTTTGAACATTATTTGGCTTTGCCCTTCTTTGGGATTGGAATGAAAACTGACTTTTCCAGTCCTGTGGCCACTGCTGAATTTTCCAAATTTGTTGATATATTGAATGCAGCACTTGCACAACATCATCTTACAGGATTTGCAATAGCTCAGCTGGAATTTCATCACCTTCAGTAGTTCTGTTCACAGCAATGCTACCTAAGGCTCACTTGACTTCACACTCTAGGATATCTGGCTCCAGGTGTGTGACCCCACCATTGCAATTATCTGGGTCATAAAGACAGTTTTTGTATAGTTCTGTGTATTCTTGCCACCTCTTCCTAATCTCTTCTGCTTCTTTTAGGTCCTTCCTGTTTCAGTCCTTTATTTTGCTCATCCTTCCATGAAATATTCCCTTAATATCACCAATTTTCTTGAAGTAATCTCCAGTCTTTCCCATTTTATTGTTTTCCTCTGTTTCTTTGTGTTGTTTGTTGAAGAAGGCCTTCTCATCTCTCTTTGCTCCTCTCTTGAGCTCTGCATTCAGTAGGGTATATCTTACCCTTTCTCTTCGCTGCTATTTTTAAAGCCTCCTCAGACAATGTTTTTGCCATCTTGCATTTTTTTTTCCTTTGAGATGGTTTTAAATACTGTGTTCTGTACAATGTTGTAAACCTCTGTCCATGGTTCTTCAAGCACTTTGTCTACCATAATTAATCCCCTGAATCTATTTGTCACCTCCTCTGTATAATCATATGGGATTTGATTTAGGTCATACTTGAATAGTCTAGTGGTTTTCCCTACTTTCTTCAATTTAAGTCTGAATCTTACAGTAAGAAGCTCATGATCTGAGCCACAGTCAGCTCCAGGTCTTGTTTTTGCTGACCGTGTAGAGCTTCTCCATCTTTGGCTGCAAAGAACATGATAAGTCTGATTTCTGTATTGACCATCTGGTGTGTACATGTGTAGAGTTGTCTCTTGCATTGTTGGAAAAAGGTGTTTGTTATAATCAGCATGTTCTCTTGACAAAACTCTGTTAGCCTTTGCCCTGCTTCATTTTGTACTTCAAGGCCAAACTTGCCTGTTACTCCAAGTATCTCTTGACTTCCTACTATGATTTATAGGACATCCAGTTCCCTGTGATTTAAAGGACATTTTTTTTTTTTGGTGTTGGTTCTAGGTGTTGTAGGTCTTTTAGAATCAGTCAACTTTAGCTTCTTCAGCATCAGTGCTTGAGGCATAGACTTGGATTAGTGTGATGTTGAATGGTTTGCTTTGGAAATAAAACAAGATTATTCTGTCATTTTTTAATCCGCTCCCAAGTACTGCATTTTGGACTCTTTTGTTGACTATGAGGGCTACTCCATTTCTTCTAAAGGATTCTTGCCCACAATAGTAGGATATAATGGTCATTTGAATTAAATTTGCCGATTCCTGTCCATCTTAGTTCACTGATTCCCAAGATTCCGATGTTCAATCTTGCTATCTCCTGCTTGACCACATTCAGTTCCCTTGTGTCTCAGCTGGTAAAGAATCCACTTGTAATGTAGGAGACCTGGCTTCAATCCCTGGGTTGGGAAGATCTCCTGGAGAAGGGAAAGGCTCCCACTCCAATATTCTGGCCTAGAGAATTCCACGGACTGTATAGTCCACGGGATCGCAAAGAGTTGGACATGACTGAGTGACTTTCACTTCACTGGACATAGTATTCCAGGTTTCTATGCAATATGGTTCTTATGGTCTTTAGAGATGGCTGCTAAAATCCCTTTTTAAAAATTACATTTCTAATTGTGTATTGCTGGTGTAAAGTAATGCAATCCATTTTTTAGTATCAATCTTACATCTTGCAAACTTCCTAAGATCTTTGTTTAATAATTATTCTGGAAATTAATTTAGATTTATCCAAAAAATGATATGGTTTTTGGAAAAGATTTCTTTCTTCCATTCAGTTCTTTCAGACTCTGTTTTCTATTTCTTATTATGTTATTGAACACACGCAGAGATGTCTCTGACTTCTTGGATTTATTTAAGATTTATTTATTTATTTTTATATTTCTTTATTTTCGACCGTGCTGGTTCTTCATTGCTGGGTGTGGGCTTCCTCCGGTTGTGGTGCACGGCCTCTCATTGCAGTGGCTTCTCTTGTTTTGAAGCCTGGGCTCTATGGCGCGTGGGCTTCAGTAGTTTCAGTGAACAGGCTTAGTTGCTCTGTGGCATGTGGGATCTCCCAGACCAGGGAATCGAACCTGTGTCCCCTGCTGTGGCAGATGGACTCATTAACCACTGTACCACAAGAGGAGCCCTGGCTTCTTGATTTTATAGTTTGCTTCTTTAAAAATAAAATTTAAAATTTGGAGTAACTTTAGACGAAACAGTTCTACAAAGATGATCCAGAGAGTCTCCATATCCCCAGGTTTCCTCTCAGTTACATCTTATGTCATCACAGCATAGTTGCATACCTAAGCAGCCAGCATTTGTACAATACCATTAACTGAACTGCACATTTACACTGATGGCAGCAGGCGTTTTCACTCTGGCACCTTTTTCTGGCTCAGGATCCTTTCCAGGATGATCGTTGTATTCATTCTTCAGACCTTACTTAGTCTCCTCCAACCTGTGAGTTTTTCCTTTTTTGTCTTTCATGACCTTGACAGTTTTGAAGAGTAGTGGTCAGGTATTTTGTAAAAGAGTCCTTGATTTAGGCTCTCCAGATGTTTCCCTATAAATATGCTGAGGCTATGGGTTTGGAGGAAAGGTTCCAAGGAAAGGTGATGCTCTTCTCCTGTTGTAGCGACGGGCGCAGCCTGCCGACTTCACTCATCACTGATGCTGTTAGTAGTGACCACTTAGGTCGGGCAGGCTTCTCCCCGGTGAGAAAATACATTTCCCCTTTATATGCTAGTATTTGTTGGTATGTGACTAAGACCAGCCCATGTTCCAGCAGACAGTGACTGTTACACATCCTGGAGAGGGGAATATATACATAAATTATTTGGAATTCTTCAGTAAAGGAAAATTGTGCCTTTTCCTTCCCTGCCTTCTTTCCTTCCTTTTTCTCTTTATTTCTTCAATCATTTGTATCAGTATAGGCTCACAGAGATTTATTTTATGCCATGTGTTATAATCCAGTGCTATTTTTATTTACCTTATTGTTGACATTGTTTCATCTTTGGCTGCTGAAAGTAGAACTTTTGTTGTTACACAACAAAATTGAGTATCATATTGATGAAATTTTCTTATATTATTTGAAGTGTTTTGTTTATTGTTGTTGTTGTTTCTTACTTTTCTAAGAGGCATTTCCCCCTTGAGAAACGTTTTTTATTCTTTTAATTCAACTTTCAAAAATAAGTTCCAGACATAATGACATTTTATACTTCACCATGCATCACCTAAAAACTAGGGTATTTCCTGTGTGTTTTCAAAACCAGTGTCACATGCAAAAATGTAGCATTAATATAAAACTATTACCCAATGCATAGTTGATTTTCTATTGTTTCCTATGATCCCAAAATGTTATCACTTCTTTATATTCTTTTTCTCTTATCATGTTATGACTCAGCAATCAATCAGTGATTCTCGTTGGTTATCAGAAATCTTTTCATGCCTTTTCTTGGTTTTCATGACATTGATATTTGTGAACAATCCAGCCCAATTGTTCTGTGGAATGTCTCTCAATTTCACGTCTGTGTGTGCCTTCATAATTAAGTCCTGCTGAAAGATCCTGGCCAGAATGTTCTGTAGGCGACATTCTGTAGAGTGCTTCTGACTGTTCACACTGCTTGCTTATTGCATATCCACAACATGATTTTGCTTTCTCAATCCTGGGTTTCATACATCTTGCCAAGTTTGATAATGTGGTATTTTTATTTTTGTCTATTTGAGGATGTTTTATAACATCCATCATTTTCTTCTTTTAAACTATAGATCATATAGAAGTATATCGTTCATTTTTCATGTTAAATGCATGAGGCTTTTTAAATGTATTTTTTATTGTAGATTTCTAAATTAATTGTGTTTTGGATAAAGAATATGGCCTGTCTGTCCATGATTATTTGAAATTTAAGACTTGACTTCCCTGACATGAGGTTTTTTTAAGTTTCCAAATGTACTAGTCTTCCATTGTGGGTACAACACTGCATGTTATGTACATTACATCAATTTTGGCAGTTGTGCTGATCACAACATCTGTATCTTTCCTGATTTTGGTTTTTTTTTCTGATATACCAATTCCCAAAAGATATCTGTCAAATTCCCCTAATAGAGAATAAAAGCATTTATCAGTTTCATCCTGTAGAACAGTCCACTTTTGTTTTTATATGTTATTAAATTGGGTCAGTTGGCACAAGCAGGCTCAGGTACCTGACCTTGTTTAATTTCTTTTAATGTTTTGTTTTGACTTCGAAGTCTGCTGTGCCTAATACTGATGTAACTGTGTCAGGTAATTGTGGTGGTTATTTGCACGACACTCTTTCCATTCTTCTACTTGGAATTTCCCTGTGCCCTTGTGCACGCGTGCATGTGTGTGTGTGTGTGTCTTTTGTTTGTCTCTTGTGAGAAGAACATAAGGAACTTTAAAAAGAAAAATTCAGTTAAAAAGGCTTTGTATTGGGGATTAACATATATACACTACTATGTATAAGATAGATAACTAATGAGAACCTAAGGAGTTCTACTCAGTGCTCTGTGGTGACCTAAATGGGAAGGAAATCCAAAAAGAGGGGCTGCATATATATGTATAGCTGATTCACTTTACTATACAGCAGAAACTAAACTACAGTATTGTGAAGCTACTTTACTCCAATTTTACAAAAAGAATGTTAATACAGAATGACTTGTCTGATATAAAAATTGAATTATGAGCATATTTAAGAAAACCTTTTTATTATTATCGCTTAGGTACTTAATTTAGCACATTGGTTCTGATTATGCATACTTTAGATTCAGTGCTGCTGGTTCTTCTGTGCATTCCATTTACCCTTATGTTGCTGTTTCTCCCTTTCCTTTCTTGCATTCATTTAGTTTGTCTTCGTATTCCATTTTTCTTTTCTACTGTCAATAATTTATACTGAAAGTGTGCACCAAGTTCCGCGGTTAAATGGCTACCTTAGAAATGCATATGGAACTCCATATGGAAGGTTAGTTCATGTTTACCTGACTTTCTCAAATAGAAAATTACCTGAGAACATTTGAACTGCCCGGGAACGCTGGCTGCCTGCTTCCCTGCTCTCAGTTCGCTAAGCTAGTAACACAGAACTGCACCTATTGCTCAGCATAGTGACAGGGATGATCATCTTGATAAGCTTCAGCAGGGTCTGGGAAGGAAACACAAAACCAGACTTTGTTGAGGATTTGAAGTTTGGTTCAGAATGGATTTATCAGCCTTAGATTGGATTAAGAGTCGGGTAAGAATCAGGACATAATAGTTCAAAATTGATGCAAACAAGGCAGGGATTTTAGGCTTGAGTTCCATAGTGCTAGATAGTAACTGCTGGTGCTTTCAGTTGAAGGAGTTAGTGGTTCTTTGGGGGAAGTTCTTGTGATGAACCTGAGAAGGCAATGGCAACCCATTCCAGTACTCTTGCCTGGAAAATCCCATGGGTGTAGGAGCCTGGTAGGCTGCAGTCCATGGGGTAGCTAAGAGTCAGACACGACTGAGTGACTTCACTTTCACTTTTCACTTTCATGCATTGGAGAAGGAGATGGCAACCCACTCCAGTGTTCTTGCTGGAGAATCCCAAGGACGGGGGAGCCTGGTGGGCTGCCATCTATGGGGTCACACAGAGTCAGACACTACTGAAGTGACTTAAACAGCAGCAGCAGCTTGTAATGAACAGTAAAGTTATTTACCTTGGAAATAATGAAGACAATAAAATAGTGATGCCCTGTTACTGTAACCACTTAGCTGGGTGGTTTCATCCTTATTGTCCACTCCTGATTAGTATGTGTTTGTTCCTGAGAATATTAGTTTTGTAGTTTTTAATGTCACCAGTAAAACATTTGTTATTGTTATTTTGTATAATTAATAATTCCTTAGCTATTATATGTGCCTAAGTTTGGTGCCAATAATTGCTTCTTGAATTTCAGAATTTTGGTGGTAGGATTAGTTTACTTATTTAAGAATTGCCTTTTTAAAAGTCTCTTAAGTGAAGTTGGTAGTAAATACTCAAGTCTTATGTATTTGAGAAATTCCTCTATTTCACCTTCATTCTTGGAAGTTAGTCAGACAGGATATAGGATTTTTGGTTGTGTGCTTATGTTTTCTCAACAGTGTGAAGATGCCACCTGCTGTCTATGGCTGTTGAGAAGCTGTCCATCAGTTTAATTGTTGACACCTAGCTGTAGTCTCCCCTCAAGGGGTAGATTTTTCAGAGTGACAGGGAAAAATGGAGCAAGGGTCCAGCCTCACTTGAGTCCTGGACTACTTGTGACCTGTTAACCTCCCACCCCAGCCATCCGTTGCCATTGCCCACAGAGAGGCTCAGCAGATGCCTGCAGGGCCCAGAGTGTATTCACCTCCCCAAAATCTTGGTTCCTTTTCTTGTTTGTACTTCAGAGAATTTTTTTTTCTTGATGGTTCAGGACTGCGTCAAAAACAATGATTTTCTTTTCATCATTTCTTTAACAATTTTTATTGTAACACACCAAGGGGAGTTTCTCTGCCTGACTTTGTCCACCATGGAGCTGGAAGTTGCGCTGTTTCCAGCAAAACCAAGTCCCTCCTAACAAGACATAGTATTCTCAGGTTCAACTACAAAGTTGAATTTTTTAAAATGGCGAGATGGACTCTTCTCCAAGCCAGGACTGGAGAACTAAATTATAGATGTGTCCTGGATAAAATGCACCTGCAGAATTTAAACTGCCCAGTGTCAATATTCTCTCAAGGCTGGATCATAGGAGAAGCCAGAAAGGATGCCTCACTGTTTCAGAGGCATCTTTAAAACAGGGTAGCAGGATGAGGTGTGTGACTTTGACCCCCATGGCCTTTCTGGCTTCTCAAATCATCTTTTATTTAAAAAGAGAGAGACAGAGGGAGTTGTGTTTTTATGCTACTGAGGGTTGACTTTACTACTGAGAACAAAGCAAGTCAGAGGAAAGTTAGGTTTTGTTGATTTTCTGGCCTGAGAAGATGTTCAGGCAACATGGTGGAGGGTGTTGGTGTGTGTGTGTGTGCATGCACGTGTACACACTTGGTGTAAAAATTGCCAAAATAGGTCTTGTCTTTCAGTACTGTGTATACATATGTGGTTCTTATATGAGTGACACATGGTGTCCTTAAGAAGGAACTGTTTTAGTGGAAAAGTCTTAAAATTTTCTTTGTTTGTTAATCTGATGTAAACAATTTATACAGATTGGTGGTATATTATATTTTACAAAGAGAAAGACCATAAGGGACACAGTGTGGAAGAGAATGGGGTGCCCAACAGTGCCTCTGTTTAACTGAATCATTTTGCTGTATAGCAGAAATTAACACAAAATTGTCAGTCAACTACATTTCAGTTTAAAAAAACAGTGGCTCTTTTCCACCAAAACAGCTGAATTTCTTTTGGAAGAAATGCTATCATCCAGTGTGTAAAACTGTGAATGATAAAAATGCTAAATCTACTAAATGAACACATTTTTTAATATTTAGAATTTAAGATGATCAAAATGGTTAGTTTCCTTTAAAATGGAAAAGAAATATTTTGGACATTTTCCCTCACTTCCTGCTGTTCATAATAGCATTGATGTGGCACTGTGATTTGCTCATGTATTTACTGTCAATCCAGTAGGCACTTGCTGAGCCCTGTGGAAGGTGTGTGGGGGTGGTGTGGGGCAGAGGTGGAGAGGAGGTAACTTGTGTCCTCAAGTAGCTCATAATCTGTTTAGACACAGACAAGTAAATAGACAATTAAAATGAAATGCTGCCAGTCTCAGAAGATGGTAAATAGAGAGCACAGTTATGACTATAACTGATTGTATTTAGATTGCTTTGTTGACTCCCTTCTAATTCAGACTGTAGCTGTGTATTTTACTAGCCACAGTCTATAAATAATTATTATTAATTTATTATGGAGAAATTGGGTGCACAGATTAAACCTCCCCTGCAGACCTCGAAAACTCATTTTTTTCAGAACTAATTTTTTAATATATCCCCATATTAGATGTAACTTTCAAACATATGATATATTTCTTACGTTAATTTTACAATGACAATGCAAGCTCTAGGTGACAAAATTTTAAGGAAAAAAAGGTATTTTGTGAAAAGAAATAAAGTTATCTCTTGGTTTCATTGCCATACAACTGAAATAAAGGAAGAAAATACATTTAGCCATTCATGACCTTGGAAACCCATCAATGTGTGTCCTAAGAATTTAGTTTTCAAGCAGAAGTTTTCATGAGCCCCTTAAAATGGTGAAAGAAAGGAAAAAGCATTAGTCACTATTTGGCGTAAATGGCCTGTGATTTTAGCCCTGAGACATCCAGAGGCACCCCATGAAGCCAGTTGCATATATACCTAATTCCCAGCCTGAGTCTGCAATACTGGGGCTCAGAATGACTAGCTGAGAATGGACCTCCAATTCGGCATTCCAGTCCTATTCAGGATTGCAAGAAACACTTAGGTGAGAGAAAAAGATCTGTGCCTTTTTAAGGGGCCCTGTGGGAGTCTTGGTGTGAGATCAGGTTCAGTTCAGTCGCACAGTTGTGTCCGACTCCCTGCGACCCCATGAACCACAGCACACCAGGCCTCCCCAAACTCATGTCCATTGAGTCAGTGATGCCATCCAACCATCTCATCCTCTGCCGTCCCCTTCTCCTCCTGCCCTCAATCTTTCCCAGCATCAGGGTCTTTTCAAATGAGTCAGCTCTTCACATCAGGTGGCCACAGTATCAGAGTTTCAGCTTCAACCTCAATCCTTCCAATGAACACCCAGGACTTTTGTCCAATATTATAGGTGATGGCAGGCTTTCCAGGTGGTACTAGTGGTAAAGAACCCACCTGCCGATGCAGGAGACATAAGAGACGCAAGTTCAATCCCTGGATCAGGAAGATCCCCTAGAGGAGGGCATGGCAACCCACTCCAGTATTCTTGCCTGGAGAATACCCAGGGACAGAGGAGCCTCGTGGGCTACAGTCCGTGGGGTTGCAAAGAGTCAGACACGGCTGAAGCAACTTAGCACGTAGCACACACATAGGTGATGGTATGGGGAGTGCCTACCTTAACCTTTGGCAAGGGGTAAGGGACCCAAGTTTGCTTGGAGCATTTATTATCTGCCCCCGAGACTTTCCTGAAGGTCTGTCTGTGCCAGTCATGTGCAGCCTGGTTGCCTACACTGGTCACTGCTGTTTGGGGCAAATGGGGCGGGTTCACTGGAGGAGACCACGAGGGCAAATGTAGGGTCTCCTCCACCACCTGTCATGATTAGAAAGTAATCAGTTACCATCCAGAAGGATTGGAATACAGCATGTGTCCAGCCTTAAGAATAGCTAAAACATCACTGCTGCTGCTGCTGCTAAGTCACTTCAGTCGTGTCCGACTCTATGCGACCCCATAGACTGGACTAAAAACATCACTAGCTGACCAGAACTTAGTGGGTACTCAGTAAGAGCTGGTTAAAATTAGAAGAATTTTGAAGAGGAGTAGTCCTCCAAACAGATTTAGACTGGTAAAAATGGGGAATAATGTGCCCATGATGAGTTGGCCTGGACCATGGGATGCCCTGGAGATGAGGCAGGGATTTGACTGTCCTGGTGGCAGGGTCCACCTGTGAACCCCCAGCCAATGAATTTGGACTCCCTTCTCTTGCTCTCAGAAGTTGAGGGTTTTGTTGCAGAACAGAGTGTGGACCGGTTTATAGATGAGGAAGTGAATATGGCCAAAGCCATGCAAAATAGGTTGGAAGAGACTTTAATAAAGGCGCTTAAAACAGTTTTGAAGAAATTGTGTTATTTTCAAACACAAAATTCTCTTGTTGAGATTTCCTCAGACCTACTCTTGGCTCATTATTTTCTACGTGGTCTCATCACAGAAAGCACATTTCTCTCTTCCCACCCCTCCTTTCTTGTGAAAGCTCCATGTGAGTGGAGGGGTGGGGAGATGGGGAGTGTGCCCACGCATGTGAGTGCAAAAAAAGACAAATATCATATGATATTGCTTATATGCAATTTAAAAAAAAAGTGCTACAAGTGCACTTATTTATAAAATGGAAATAGAGCCACAGATATAGAAAACAAACCTATGGTTACTAAAGGGGAAAGTGGGGGAGGGATGAACTGGGAGACTGGGATTGACATATACATACTGCTATATATAAAACAACCAATAAAAACCTTCTGTATAGCACAGGAAACTCTACTCAATACTCTATAATGACCTACATGGGAAAAGAATCAGAAAAAGAGTGGATATATGTATACGCATAATTGATTCACTTTGTGGGACACCTGAAACTAACACAACACTGTAAATCAACTATACTCCAATAAAAAGTTTTTAAAAAGGAACTCTACACTGGGATCAATGCTTTGTATTTTGAAGCTACATTCCCTTTTGCCCCAGGGACACAAGTCTGGGGAGGAACCAAACAACCAATTTCAAAATTGCTGACAATAGACAGTGAAAGTGTTAGTCGCTCAGTGGTGTCTGATTCTGTGCAACCCCATGGACTGTAGGCTGCCAGGCTCCTCTATCCATGGAATTCTCCAGGCCAGAATACTGGAGTGGGTAGCCATTCCCTTCTCCAGGGGATCTTCCCAACCCAGAGACTCAAACCCAAGTCTCCTGCATTGCAGGCAGACTCTACTGTCCGAGCCACCAGAGAAGCCTGAAAATAAAAAAATTTATATTAAAGACAAACCATGGAATCATCTAGGATGTTGAATGGCCTCTCTGTTTTAGAAAAGAGATGGACTTCCTCACTTTTCATTGGGATAAGTCAGTTTTTCAGGGGCAAGGATACACACCAGTGTTTCGTAAAGTCTGGGAATAATACTATAGTTCTGCTACAGGAGTGCCAGGACAGAATAAATTTCCCTAATAGGTAATGACATCAGTTGAAAGATAGTGGGATTCATACCAGAAGAGTAACTTTTAAGATTATTTAATTTCAAGTAACCACAAGTAATTAGCTGGTAACCAACTGAAAAAGAAATGTTTGGATCTGTTCTTGAATATTTCAGGGATGAGCTTCATCCAGGTTTCAAATGATGCCACCAACTCTGTCTCTTTCTCTGACTCCATGGACTTGCTTCAGTCTCAGTCCGTTTTCATAAAATCTCAGAGCAAATCAGGAAAGCGCCAAGATATTAGCACTTCCAATCTTTGAATGAGACCGGAACTTTTCCTGCAAAAGTTTTTGGAATATTTTTCTTTCAATTTTATTGAAGTATAGTTGATTTACAACGTTGTGTTAATTTCTGCTGTACAGCAAAATGATTCAGTTATATGTAGGTATACATTCTTTCTCATGTTCCTTTCTGTTAGACTTTATCACAGGATACTGAATATATTGATAGTTCTCTGTCCTATACAGTAGGATCTTGTTGTTTATCCATTCTGTATATAATAGTTTGCATCTGCTAATCCCCAAACTCCATTCCATCTCTCCCCCACACTACTCCCCCTTGGGAATCACACTCCTCTTTGGAAAAGTTTTGATTGGGCTGGTTTGAACCAAGAGTCTGTCCCTGGACCAGTTGCTCTAGGGAGAACTAAGAGCAGGTATTGTGCTTCCCAGTTGGCTCAAACGGTAAAAAAATCCACCTGGAATGTAGGAGAACCAGGTTTGATCCCTGGACAGGGAAGATTCCCTGGAGAAGGGAATGCCTACCCACTCCAGTATTCTTGCCTGGCAAATTCCACAGACAAAGAAGCTTGGTGGGCTACAGTCCATGGGGTCAAGAGTCGGACACGACTGAGTGACTAACACTTTCACTTCACTTCAGGAGAAAGTGTTACTATGCTTGGCAAGATTTTGGTTACTTGCCCATCCTAAAATTAAGTGGTGGTTTGTATTGCTGGAGAAATGATTCCTGAAAGCAAAACTTTCTTTTTTCACCAGAAAGTGCTGATGGTGCAAAAATAACCATCTCCTCGCTTGGTATTAAACCCAAAAGGAGTTAAGTGCAGCTTTCAAATGTACACTTACAGTTTTCCTCACCTGCACTTCTGGCCACAGAATGAAGCTTTCTTTAGAGTGGAGACTTTGCCTGTGCCCTTTCAAGCCACTCTTCTGAGTATAGTGAGCTCAGTGGCATAATTTATAGTTTCATCATCCTTTGACCTCTGTAGCAATTACTTTTGTAACTTAGAAAAAAGTCATCATTTCCAAGAGGGCTTAAAATGAAGGGTGGGGATGTGACCAAGTCTGAGATCAAGGGACTCTGCCCTTGGCTAATGAGATGTTTTGATTTTATGTTTTGAAATATTCAAAATCAACATTCCAGCAGAGGAAGAATGGATCCCGTAACTCCCAGAACCATGTCAGCTCATCCGGTGCCTCTGTCTCCAGCCCACTATATCTGTTCCCTGTCTTACCTCATCACCCGACTCCCAGCACCTCCCTGTCTTGCCTACGTTCCTTCTTCCACCTTCCCTGTTGATTGCCCAGCTCTGACTTTCCTGCGTTTATTCTGAAAGATTCTGAGAGTCTGTACTCCATGAGAATTTGGGGGATATCTGAGCACCCTGCTCTGGGCCTAGTCTTTATTTTCAGCTCCTGTTGTGTCTACAGGGCGATGCTGAAGCGTCCTGCTTGTCCAACTAGCAGAATGACTTACACATGGATAACTTCTGTGACCAAAGAAATACCCATATGACTAGCTAGCTATCTAGTAATCTATCTGTATCATTTCACCCCGAAAGAAAAACCAAGCAAGAGCAATACAGCACCAATCATTAATAATAAAAGATTTCTATGTGGACAAGTCTTAGATACTCTGCACTGGTCTTTCTTTTCTTAGCATATTCAATGTTTTATTGGGCTTTTTCGGTAGTTGTATCTTCAGTATTAAATTCTTGTTATTATTTTGCTTTAGGAGCTTTCAAATGGCATCCTTTCCTCAGTTCCTGTAGCTATGACTCTTGGGGAGCTAGACTGTGCTCAGTTCCATTTAGTGGACAGCCTGAGTTCTAAAGAAGTCAACCTTTAATTTTTTTTAAATGTTTTTACTGTGGTAAAAGTCACATAATATGTAAAAAATGCTATTATCTGCTATATTGACCATATTTAACTGTACAGTTCATTGGCACTAATTCCATGTTGTTCAAATCTCACCATCATCCATCTCCGGAGCTTTTCTCCTTCCTAACCTGAACTCTGTCCCCATTAAATACTGTCACCATTTGCCCTCTCCACCCCCACCCCCAATCCCTAACCTCTACCAAAGTAGTTTCAGATTCTGTGCATTTGACGATTCTATGTACCTCGTATAGGTGGAATCAAATTTTATTTGTCTGCACCTGATGTGAATTGGAATGCATTTTTAAGGTTAACTTAATATATGTCCTACAAATAGATTGCACCTTCTTTTTTTCCCCTGGTGCTATAAAGTATGCTCTCATTAGTTATCTACTTTATACAGAGTATCAATAGTGTAGGGCTTTCCTGAAGCCTCAATGGTAAAGAATCTATCTGCAGTGTAGGAGACCCAGGTTCAATCCCTGGGTTGGGAGGAAACCTGGAAAAGGAAATAGCAACCCATTCCAGTATTCTTGCCTGGAAGATGCTATGGACAGAGAAGCGTGGCAGTTTACAGTCTATGGGGTATCAAGAGTCAGACATGACTTAGCAACTAAATCACCACCACCACATTAATAGTGTATGTATGTCAGTACCAACCTCACAATTCCTCACATCCTTCCCTTTCCCTCTTGGTGTCCATACATTTGTTCTCTGTGTCTCTGTCTCTATTTCTGCTCTGCAAATAAGTTCATTTGTACCATTTTTCTGGAACTTCCCAGGTGGCACCAATGGTAAAGAATCTGCCTGCCAATGCAGGAGATGTAAGAGACATGAATTTGATCCTTGGGTTGGGAAGATCCCCATGAGAAGGGCATGACAACCCACTCCAGTGTTCTTGTCTAGAGAATTCTTTGGACAGAGAACCCTGACGGACTACAGTCCATAGGTTAACAAAGAGTTGGACACGACTGAAGTGACTTAGCAGGCAGATACCATTTTTCTAGATTCCACACATATGCATTAATATACAATATTTTCTGACTTACTTCACTCTGTGTAACAGTCTCCAGGTCCATCCACATCTCTACAAATGGCACAATTTCATTTCTTTTTTATGTCTAAGTAATATTCCAGTGTATATATGTACCACATCTTAAAGAAGTCAGTCTTTACTGTTGAACTCTGTGGGAGAAGGCAAGAGTGGAATGATTTGAGAGAATAGCATTGAAACATGTATATTATCATATGTGAAATAGATCGCCAGTCCAGGTTCGATGCATGAGGCAGGGTGCTCAGAGCTGGTACACTGGGATGACCCTGAGGGATGGGATGGGGAGGGAGGTAGGAGGGAGGGTCAGAATGGGGAACACATGTACATCCATGGCTGATTCATGTGAATGTATGGCAAAAACTACCACAATATTGTAAAGTAATTAGCCTCCAATTAAGTTTTTTTTTTTTAATTTAAAAAAAGAAGTCAGTCTTTAAATAGGCCACCTCCTCTGCTTTTGTAGGACAGAGATGCTGACTGAGGATTTATTTCTAATTGATGGATGGAATTGTTTCTAAGTATTATTTGATTTCTCCTCTAAGGTTTCTGCCTGAATGAATCAAGACACATAACTTTCACATAATGATTATTGTTTTGCTATGCAATTAACAGAGAAGGGTTAAATTAAAATATCACAAAACCCTCTCAAATTAAGCTTAAAAGATTTCATTGCACCCGATTCACATATGGGACTTCTCAGGTAGCACTAGTGGTAAAGAACCCACCTGCCAGTGCAGGAGATATAAGGGATCTGGATTCAGTCCCTGGGTGGGGAAGATCCCCTGGAGGAAGGCATGGCAACCCACTCCAGTATTCTTGCCAAAGAATCCCATGGACAGAGGAGCCTGACAGGCTAGAGTCCACAGGGTCACAAAGAGTTAGACGTGACTGAAGTGAATTAGCATGCTGCTGCTACTGCTGCTGCTAAGTCGCTTCAGTCGTATCCGACTCCGTGTGACCCCATAGTTGGAAGCCCACCAGGATCCCCTGTCCCTGGGATTGTCCAGGCAAGAACACTGCAGTAGGTTGCCATTTCCTTCTCCAATGCATGAAAGTGAAAAGTGAAAGTGAAGTCGCTCAGTCGTGTCCGACTCTTAGCAACCCCATGGACTACAGCCCACCAGGCTCCTCCATCCATGGGATTCTCCAGGCAAGAGTACTGGAGTGGGGTGCCATTGCCTTCTCCATAGGGTCACAAAGAGTTAGACATGACTGAAGTGAATTAGCATACACTCATGCAATTCACCTATGAAGGTAGAAAAGGGAAATTAAGAACTGCTTCTCAGCCTCCTTCACTGTGTTGGTCAGGCTGACACCTCTGCTTTCAGCAGAAGGAATGATGTGACCATTTATCTCCTGGTCCATGAATATGACATGAGTGATATGTGTATGTGAATATTCAGTTCAGTTCAGTTCAGTCTCTCAGTCGTGTCCGACTCTTTGTGACCCCATGAATCGCAGCACGCCAGGCCTCCCTGTCTATCACCAACTCCCAGAGTTCACCCAAACTCATGTCCATTGAGTCAGTGATGCCATCCAGCCATCTCATCCCCTGTCATCCCCTTCTCCTCCTGCCCCCAATCCCTCCCAGCATCAGAGTCTTTTCCAGTGAGTCAACTCTTCTCATGAGGTGGCCAAAGTACTGGAGTTTCAGCTTCAACATCAGTCCTTCCAATGAACACCCAGGACTGATCTCCTTTAGAATGGACTGGTGGGATCTCCTTGCAGTCCAATGGACTCTCAAGAGTCTTCTCCAGTGCCACAGTTCAAAAGCATCAATTCTTTGACACTCAGCTTTCTTCACAGTCCAACTCTCACATCCATACATGACCACTGGAAAAACCATAGCCTTGACTAGATGGACCTTTGTTGGCAAAGTAATATCTCTGCTTTTTATTTTATTTATTTTTAATTTTATTTTATTTTTAAACTTTACATAATTGTATTAATTTTGCCAAATATCAAAATGAATCCGCCACAGGTATACATGTGTTCCCCATCCTGAACCCTCCTCCCTCCTCCCTCCTCATTCCATCCCTCTGGGTTGTCCCAGTGCACCAGCCCCAAGCATCCAGTATCCTGCATCGAACCTGGACTGGTGACTCGTTTCATACATGATATTTTACATGTTTCAATGCCATTCTCCCAAATCTTCCCACCCTCTCCCTCTCTCTCAGAGTCCATAAGACTGTTCTATACATCAGTGTCTCTTTTGCTGTCTCGTACACAGGGTTATTGTTACCATCTTTCTAAATTCCATATATATGTGTTAGTATACTGTATTGGTGTTTTTCTTTCTGGCTTACTTCACTCTGTATAATAGGCTCCAGTTTCATCCACCTCATTAGAACTGATTCAAATGTATTCTTTTTAATGGCTGAGTAATACTCCATTGTGTATATGTACCACAGCTTTCTTATCCATTCATCTGCTGATGGACATCTAGGTTGCTTCCATGTCCTGGCTATTATAAACAGTGCTGTGATGAACATTGGGGTACACGTGTCTCTTTCCCTTCTGGTTTCCTCAGTGTGTATGCCCAGCAGTGGGATTGCTGGATCATAAGGCAGTTCTATTTCCAGTTTTTTAAGGAATCTCCACACTGTTCTCCATAGTGGCTGTACTAGTTTGCATTCCCACCAACAGTGGAAGAGGGTTCCCTTTTCTCCACACCCTCTCCAGCATTTATTACTTGTAGACTTTTGGATCGCAGCCATTCTGACTGGTGTGAAATGGTACCTCATAGTGCTTTTTAATATGCTGTCTAGGTTGGTCATAACTTTCCTTCAAAGGAGTAAGTGTCTTTTAATTTAATGGCTGCAATCACCATCTGCAGTGAATATTATAGTGGTACTAATAGTACATGTATATAAGTATAATATGAATAGTGTCTGTATTTGAATATTATGATATGAATGGTACATTTATATGAATTTCTAGTTATATGAATAGTGTCTGTATATGAATATTACAGTTATATACAGTATATGTATATGAATATTATAATGATGTGAATTATATGTGTGTACGAATATGATAATGATATGCATAGAGTGTGCATGTGAATATTATAGTGATATGTGTAGTATATGTGTATGAATATTGTGATGATATGCATAGTGTGTATATAAATATTATGATGATATGCATAATGTGTGTATGAATATCATAATGATATGACTAGTACACAGGTATGGATATTATGATGATGTGAATAGCAGGTATACATGAATATTGTAGTAATATGAATGGTGTATGTATATGAATATTATAATAATATGAATAGTATATATATATGAATATTATAATGATGTGATTGTTCATGGGTATAAATATATAAGGATGTTAATAGGATGTGTGTATGAATATGATAATATGCATACTGTGCATATATGAATATATAATGATATGTATACCATGTGTATATTAATATTATGATGGGACTACTATTCGGATATGAATACTTATCACCATGCAGATGAGGCAGACTTGCTGTGTGCCCCAGCAGACTGATTCTGTGCAGACAGAAGCAACTCTGAGCACTCACTGAAACAGAGAAAGAATAAGGGAAAGGGATTTTCTGTTGGTATGTAGAGTCTCTCATAGAAATCAGAGAGAATGTTCTTTTATTGAATTAGAATAATTAAAGAAAAATTCTATAGAAAGGACCTCACTTTCACATTTCATTAAATGAAATGAAAGGAACCTCGCCTTAACTAGGCGCAGTGCTTTAAAGCAAGGGTTTATGGTACTTGTAACTTTCCTACAGATGAGAAGAAATGAAATATTGGTGGCAGATGTGTGTTGTGTAAACCAGAGGTTCCCAACCCCCTGTTAGGAACTGGGCTGCACAGCAAGAGGTGAGTGGTGGGTGAGCAAGTGAAGCTTCACCTGTATTTCCAGCTGCTCCCCATCACATGTATTACTGCCTAAGCTCTGCTTCCTGTCAGATCAGCGGTGGCATTAGATTCTCGTAGGAGTGAGAACCCTACTGTGAACTGCACATGCCAGGGATCTAGGCTGTGCACCCCTTATGAGAACCATTCAGAAACCATTCTCCTCCTCCTCCTCCCCCACCCCTACTACCACCAATTCATGGAAAAATTCCCTGAAACCAGTCCTTGGTGCCACAACGTTTGGGAATCGCTGGTATAAGCCACCACCTGACTTGAGAATAATTGTGGAGACCTCTGTGTTCTTAGATATCCACTCAGAGGAGGGCAGAGTGGAAAGAGGGCAGGGGTCCTGCCCCATAGAATGGACTCTACCTCTGTGAACTCCAGTTCAGAGCAATTGGATGGTTACTAATCTAGGGAGCTGCTTCTTTTTATGTAGACACAGAGAGATGTTCTTACCCACAGTAATGTACACCTTATTTCATTTCTATCCATAGAAAAAAATGACTGGTACACAGAGCTGTATGTTTCTATTCTCTTACTATTAATAAACCCATGGAGGAGATGGTAAGGAGAGTATATTCTTTCTCATGCGTCAAGGTGAAATTCCAAATGCATTTTTCTGTGCTCATAGTATTGAGACTGCTAGTTTGGCGAATGGAGAAATTTGCACTTTGCTCCAGGTAACATACTAATGACTGATTTTTTTAGTAGGATGAGTTGGCCGCTTATGAACAGGAGAGAGCTTAAGGTCCTAGGAAGAACACCAGCTTGGAATGCCTGCCATGTTTCAGATCTAGCTCTGTCCTTTACTATTAACCACATGCCTTTGTTTACATTACTGAGACTATTTTATCAGAATACTCTTTAGATAAAATAAAATAGGACTGGGTCCCAGTTGAAGATACAAGTCTCTTCCAACAGTGAAAGATCTGTGTTTCCTCAGAATATCCACATGTATAGTATAGTCACACTAACATTTGTTTTACCTTTATCCAAATAAGTAATGTTTTATAAAAGGTATTTGAAAATATTAAAGTATAAGATAATACTATAACTTTCTTGTTCCAATGGGGGGGGGAAATCACTTCATAGTTGTTAAACTATAGTTTGATATATGATTATTTGAAGTAAAATATTGATTTTTTTGAAAAATATTTTATTTACAATGCTTTGTTAATTTCTGCTGTACTGCAAAGTGATTCAGTTACATATGTGTGCGTGTGTGTGTGTGTATTATTTTTAATATTCTTTTCCTTTATGGTTTATCACGATGATATTAAAGATATTAAATAGAGTTTACTATACTATACAGTGGGACCTTATTGTTGATCCATTTTCTGCATAATAGTTTGCATCTGTCCTAATTTTTCCCTGTCCCCATCTCCCATTTTGTCACCATAAGTTTGTTCTCTAGGTCTGTGAGTCTGTTTCTATTTTGTAGATAAGCTCATTTGTAACATAGTTCATATTCCTTTAAATTTAATTGAACAGGACAGAAATTTCACTACCCAGAAATCTCTAAGGTACTTAGGTGTTCTGTTGTCATTTTTAAACTCTTAACTGTATGATTCAAGCCCATGACAAATCCCTAAGTGTAATAGAACCGGCCATTCTGATGAACGTGCTGCCGACAGTCAGGTAAACAGAAAAGGATTTATGCATTGCATGAAGTACATATTGAGACTTCATTGCTCAAAGATTTTCCCCCTAAGGTGACTCCTCATAGCTGTTTCCAGCACTTGGAACACTGTCTGAATACATTTTCGAATATCAAGTAGACGGTGCTCCCTGTCTGCCAAAAAACACAGATCGTTCCCCCATATGGCAGCTGACTTAACCCCCGACTTCTTTCTCAGCTGAAACCCCGTGCACTGACTTCAAAAACTTCACCCACTTCTTGACCTTTCTATCTGTGGCTCTCCATCTCTCTCTGTCCATTTGAATAAGCAAGTCAGTTCATGATATCAAAATATTTGCGTAAATGGAACCAGTCATAATTTATTGCTTCTAAAATTATTTCATGGGATTGTGGTAGGCACTGTTTTCGCTGAGGTATCAGGGTTAATCTCTGTGGAAGTGAGGCATGCACTGTATGTTATCCTAGAGAATTTTGCCCACAAAAACTCTCTAATCATAGTTTCCCTACTATTTATCTAGGTTAAGAACTTCCAAATGCGTTAACTATAATAGTTCTACCTCATTCTCCAAATGGTGACAGTCTTCTTTTACGCTTGGCAAAATGCAGACTCTTGTTTATATAGCTTAAGAAGTTGAATATGAGGAATTTCTTAGAGATAAGACGGAAGGTTTAAAAATCTATTCAAGGTTTTCCATGAAGTCTGTAAAGAAAAGAAAGAAAGAAAAGGGAAGGAAAGAAAAAAAGGACAGAGGAAGGAAAATGGGGAAAAGGATGAGAGGAAGATGCTTTGTTTACTGCTGGCTGTTTACAAACTACACCCCTTTACTGATGGTCTTAGGTGGCTGAGGGCCTAGGCAGAGATCCCTAGCAGATCAGAGCCACGTGACAAATAGCACCACTTATGGAGCGCCTACTGTTTGCAAGCCCTGAACTAGGTTGGTTACTCATATGAGTTCTGGTCTTTCAGCAATCCATCATGGCAGGGATTATCCTTATTTTACAAAAGAGGATACAGACTAAAAGAGGCCTTAACAATTGTCCAATTACCATGTGTAAAATAGATAGCTAGTGAGAAGCTGCTGTATAGCACAGGGAGCTCAGCTTGGAACTCAGAAATGACCTAGAGGGGTAGAGGGCGGAGGGTGGGTGGTAGGGAGGTCCAAGAGGGAGGGCATATATGTATACATATAGCTGATTCTCGTTGTTGTACAGCAGAAGCTAAGACAACATTCTAAAGCAATTATATTTCAATAAAATGAAGATAATGTTTGAAAACACAAAAAGCAAACGAATCAAAAAACTTCATGTACTCATTATGTGATACATGTAGGTGTGGTAGCAACAGTTGAACATCTTGTTTGTGAAGGGCCTGAAAGCTTTATCTCCTTCATAAATCCACCACCAGAAGGTGGCTTTCAGCTAAGAGGATCCAAAATCTGGCTTGACTAACACACTGGGCCAGGACGAGCTTCTCAAGGCCAGGCTTCAGTAAAGCAAGCTCTCAAAATACCAACCTGTAAATCAGAATTAAATGTATTAAGTGTAAATGAAAAATGCAATGCCCGACGTTCTTATTTGACAAAAAAGCAGATAAATCACCAATGGTGGTTTGTATGTAGTGCGTGTGGCTTGTGGGCCAGCCTTTAAGGTGGGCAGGCCTCACACTGTGTAGACAAAGGAGGAGCGAGTATGGATTAGGGTTGACTAATAGAATAATTGGAATTATGTTAATGAGGGCCTGAAATCATGGGACTACAGTATTGAGAGAGGAAATAGACAAAAATATTTGAAATGAACAAAAATATTTGCAATATCAATTCATGGGCTGGGCTGTTTGTGATAAGGGAGGATTAGTCATGAACCACTTTATAATTCATTAATCTCCTGTTTAACAAAGCAGGTAGGAGGAATTAGAAAACTTAGCTACAGTTCTGACTGTTGTTTCCCTGAAAGATATAAAACGTTCAGTCACAGAGAATGATTGAAATACATACTATCTATAGAAAATATGTAATTGATAAGGACCTACTGTATAAACAGAGAAGTATACTCAATATCTTATAATAAGCTATAATGAAAGAGAATGTAAAAAAAGAATATATAGATGTATACACATATGTATAATTGAATCACTTTGATGTCTGCCTGAAACTGAAGCAACATGGTAAATCAGCAATATTTCTATATTTTTTAAAAAGAGAATGATTGATAATAACAATAAGCCTTGAGGCTTATGTGAGAATATGTAATTAATACTATTTTTACAACCCTTTATTCAGTATAGTAACCATTCCTGGGATTGAGATGTATGACTCCCTACTTGGAGACAGATTTGAAAAAGAAACAGTGAGATACCTAGACTGCAGAGTTCAAACACAGCAAGTTTCATAACTGGTATTCAGCTGGTGTGCCAAGTGTATACAGCAAGTCAGAGGACTCACCATGGTAATGAGCAGCATGTAAGGAAATGAAAGAAGTAACAGTATAATAAAGTTCTAAAAAATAGGGTCTAATTTATTATTCTGAATAAAGTCTAGTGTCTCATTTTTTAAAAGCCACTTGCAATTATTGTTGAGAAAGTGAGTTACACTTGCATTTCATGTGAATAGGCAGAAATAGAGAAAGAAAAAAATGTTTAAGAGTACAAATATTAGTTATATAGGAGTATTTCAAGAGCACTTGTGTAAGCATGACTACTTATGTTCGTATATACATATGTGTGTTAGCATATATGGGGGCTTCCCAGGTGGTGCTACTGGTAAAGAAACCCCCTGTCAATGCAGATAGATGCCAGAGACAAGGGTTGGGACGTCACCCTGGAGGAAGGCATGACAACCCAGCCCAGTATTCTTGCCTGGAGACCTCCCTGGGTGGAGAAGCCTAGCAGGCCATGGTCCATAGGGTCGCAGAGTTGGACACAACTGAAACAACTTAGCACACATATACCCATATATGTATGTATAAACTCATCCATCCATTTGTCCAAATATCCAACCATCTATCCATCCATCCATTACTTATCAATCATTTAGTCCTTGCTATGTATAAATCAAAAACCAAAGTAAATACTGGGAATAAAAGATTATTAGATGGGCCCCTGAACTCCAGAAAGCACTGAATAGTAAGGAGACAGGTATACAAAAAATATAATTGAAAGCAGTAATGTGTGTAGTATGGACCTTGCTGGGGAAGGTTGCAGCCTTTTTGCCTGTACGACTCACAGGAGTGTCTCTGAGAAGATGATATTCAGCTGAGATGTGAAGATTACACATAGTTTTGCCTAGGGAAATGATAGAGCTAATACTGTTGGTCATGCAGCACTTAATAAGTTGACTTATAAAGTGTTGAGTGTGTGGGATTCATTGATTTAAAGGAGTCCATGCTGAGTACTTTAAAAGTTGCCATTAGGCAGGTTCTAAGTAGATCCATGAGATGTCCCGCCGTGTGTGCCTGGAACCCATGAGTCATAATTGGTGATATAAAGTGCGTACTTGACCTATGACAGGAATATAATTGCTGGAGTTGCTGCCCTGAAAAATGGGATCATACTCGCCATCTGGTGAACTGTGCTGTCTCACCCAGGTTGAGGTTCAGGATGACTAACGCCCTGCGCAGCCCACAATTACTCAGTTGCCCAAAAGCCCACAAGTAGTCGGGAAAGTTGTCTGTGTTTCATCAGATTGCTGAAGTGAAGTCTGCAGAGCGCGGGGGTGGGGGAGGTTGCGTGCTGCCTTATCTTTCACTTTCCTGTGTGGTTTGAAGCACTTCGATTCTCACGTCAGTGAAATGGAATGAATGGATCAGTGTTTGTGCCTTGGTGTCACATAGTGGTTAGAAGCTGGGGATATGGAGATTTTAAAAAAAAAAAAAAAAGAAAGAAGGAAAGAAATGCAGCCCCTGCCTTCTAAGAGCTTACATTCTAAGCTTATATCTTGTGCTAAAACAGTAGTAGACATTTACATTTTACATGGTTTTTTTTTCCCCCCATATTTTAAACTCTGGTTTAGATGAAAATATCAACAGCTTTGTAACTGAAACCAGAACACATAAATTGCTATATGTGGCTCTTGTTGAAAATCGGTTTGGCCTAAATGGCACATGATTTGGTACTCTGCTGCTTTTTTTAAATATTATTTTCTTGTTTACTTACAAGATTAATAAAGTTCAGAAGTGAAATACATGATAGATTCCTGTCATTTTCAGAGAAAACATTGAGGCTTAGTAGAAATAAGTAGGTAGATAAGATTTTCTGAATATATGAGTAGAAGTCAGGAGATAATTTAAAAAATAAAATAAAAAGCTGTTCTACCCCTTCTGCCAGTTGTTGAAAACAGCTGAATTTTCTGGTAGCCTGGGAACCTGTGAAGGCTGTGGTAGGAATCCTGGATATTAAAGCCCCTTGAAGGGGTAATTTTACCAGGATAAGGAAAGAAACACAGAGCAAGAGGAACATGTTTAAAGTGAGAAGAGGAAAATAAAACAATCCCTGGGCCAAGAAAACCCAGCCGAGGGATGTTGCCCAGGAAGGCGGGTGGAGCCAAGTGGGCACAAAGCCTCCTGTTTCTTATTTCCTTTTTCAGGCTCAAAATATGAAGTAATTGCCTTCGCAGAACTTACGTGATTAAACCACCAAGCAATCTGAAATGCTTCCCCAAATATGAAGATTGTTGTTTTGTTTAGTTTCTTGAGATATGGCAGCCTTTTTTTTCTTTTGCCTCATTCCATAGTCAGGTTCTGAGGAAAATGTAATCCCATATATCCCCAAATCTTTTTTCATTGGAAGTAAAAGTGATGATCTCAGAGAAACTCAAAGTGAAAATCAATTTTTCAAATTGCTAAATAAACCTTAAAAAACTTATACTATCTTTACCTAATTCAGCTTCTGGAGTGTGTGTGTGTGTGTGTGCGCGTGCACATATATACATATAAATATTTTTTATAGTATTCCAAGAGATTAATAGTATAGATTAATAATGAATATCCTTAAAGTGGATACATGTGTACTTAGGAGTGATATAAAAATGAAAGTGTTGTGAGTAGAATTTTACCTATTCTACTTTATATATGTATACCCTAAATACACACATGCATATGTGTGTATATGTGTATATTTACATATGGATGGGGGTATATACATACACAAATATATGCCTGTATTCTATAGAGTGGTCACTGAAGAAAAGTTAGAAAAGTGCACAAAATAGTAGTAAAATTCCACTTTTGTGACTTAGACAACATAGGTAAATGAAAAATTAGAAAGTCTAGGAATCTAATAAAATTTTCATTTGATAATAAAAACATCCATTAATTCAGCATCTTCTTTATGCCAGATCCCATCCTGTTTGTACTCCTTGGAGCCACTCTTAGAATCTTGAAGGAGGGATAAGGGGCCTATTTCTTATCAGAAGAGTCGGATGGAGCCTATGTCACATGAATTCCAAAATGTGCTTTTGTGTTCCAAAAGAAGATCTTTTTAAAGTTGTTACAATGTTGTGTTAGTTTCAGGTATACAGCAAAGCGACTCGGTGTGTATATGTGTGTGTGTGTGTGTGTGTGTATATATATATATATATATATATATTCCTTTTTAGATTCTTTTCCCATAAAGCTGACCTTTTAAGGTGTGGTTTGTGCTGCTCAACTTATAAGAAAAAGGATTTTGTGCTGCTAGACAGCATTGCAGTTGGGGAGCCCTAGGTTTTCATACCAGTAAGCACTTGGAAAGGTTTTATGGAAGTGCCTTGGTTAGGAGGAAGGGAGGGGGCTTCACTCCCTGGGGGACTGAAAGCCCCTACCCCTAGGCTGCTTGGTGAGAGGGCTGGCCATGCACAGAACCAGGCAAATCATTGGCACATTTGCTCAGTCCCTCAGCACCTCCATCCAGGACTATATATATATATTTTTTGACTTCATAGTATACTGATATTTATAAGTTGGTTTCCATGGAGATTGGCTGTAGAAAATGATGGTATCTGGTGATAACGGTACCACATAGACATTTGGAAAATAATCAGACGTTCTGGAAAAATGTGGTAGTGGGTGTGTTCTACTAATATATTCTGTGTTTAAGTTGTTTTTTTTTTTTTTGTTTGACATGACTATACACATCAAAGGAAATGTAATTTGAATCTTAAACCAGAAAAAAGAAAAAGCTAAGATTTAAAAAAGCTATGCCTTCTGGACTAACTACTTCACTGCTTCATTTTGCCAAGAGGAACCTGATGTCTGAAGCCATTTATTATTGAACAGCTATTTCCTTAAAAAAAGCAGTTCATGAGTCAAGACTGAAGTGGTCTACACATCTATTTGTGTTTCTTAAACTACTAGGCTATAATATCTTCTTACTGGTTTTAAAACTTTGAATTATAAACAATACTTGATGGCCAGATTTTTTTTAAACCCTGAAAGTATTGTTTAAGATTTTTTTCTCATAAATCATTGTATTATGAAATAATTTTTAATAAGTATAAATGATCAAAATAAGTACTTGAGTTCTAAAAATAGCACTCATATTCAGGATTATGCTTGAAATTCTCTAGTGTCTTAAGAGGAAGAATATTTTTATTTCACTTTGGTGTAATAAACTTATTTTGTCATTTTTACAGACTTTATCATCAAAAGGTAAATTTGTATGTCTAAACAGATAAGCCTTTTAAAATCCCTTATGCTGCTGCTCGGCTATTTAAATATTTTCTTTTAAAATCAGGCCTGAAGTCATGATAATGCTTTGATAAGCATTGCATGAATCCTATCCAAATTTTATTATCACACTACTTAAATATTTCTCTCAGCTTTAGAAAAACCCATATCTACTGCACCTTGGTCCAAGCAATTATAACGAAAATACAGCAAAGATTAAAAAATGAAACAACCTAACCAATTATAGTCCCCTAAAAATATCTTGATTAATGGTGTGATAGCCTTTTGCTAATGTGTTAGGCAATGAAACTCAGCTACTCAAAGAATATGTTTAGTTGGTAGGTAAACAGAGTACAGAAGGAGCATTCTGTAAGGTGCCTTTGGGTGATAGTTAATTGTGGGTTTCTACGCATGGGATGGCCTTGGTGTTGGGTGGATGAAAGTATATTCATAGTCTTTCTTTCTTGTCTTAAATTTTGATGCCCTTTAAGTAAACCTTGATACATGCATTGCCATTTCAATATTCCTAGTTTTCTGAAACTCAAGAGTTGAAATGCATTATCGGAAGCCCTACTTTTTTCATATTATCTTCCTACATCTATAGGCAAATTCTCCTGTATCCTTACTCTAAGCATTAAAACTAGAAGGAAAAACAAACAAGATGATAATCTATGAGAGAAAACTTTTGCTTAAGTCTAAGGAGAATATTAATTTCAATTCTACTATCTGTCAGTACTACAGTGCTGAAATTGTTGGCATATGTGATAAAGGTATATTCTCAATCATTTATATGACCTGTTACTTAATTATCCCCCTTCATGGATCACAGCCTTGTTGTGGCAAAGGGGCTTGCCTCAGTGAAGAGCTATGAGCTATGCTGTGCAGGGCCACCTAAGATGGACAGGTACATAGTGAAGAGTTCTGACAAACATAATCCACTGAAAAAGGAAATGAGAACCCACTCCAGTATTCTTGCTTGGAGAACCCTATGGACAGTGTGAAAAAACAAAAAGATATGGCGCCAGAAGATGAGCTCCCCAGGTCAGAAGGTGTCCAGTGTGCTGCTGGGGAAGAGTGGAGGGCAATTACAAATAACTCCAGTAAGAATGAAGCAGCTGGACTAAAATAGGACCAGTGCTCCACTGTGGATGTGTCTGGCAGTGAAAGTAAAGTTCAGTGCTATAAAGAACAATATTGCATAGGAACTTGAAATGTTAGGTCCATGAATCAAGGTAAATAGGATATGGTCAAGCAGGAGATGGCAAGAGAAGGGAAAGGCAAGGGAGAAAGATAAAGATATACCCAACTGAATGCAGAGTTCCAGAGAATAGCAAAGAGAAATAAGAAGGCCTTCTTGAATGGACAATGTTAAGAAATAGAGGAAGACAATAGAATGGGAAAGACTGGAGATCTCTTCAAGAAAATTGGAGAGATGAAAGGAACATTTCACGCAAGGTAGGGCATGATAAAGGACAGAAATGGTAGGGACCTAACAGAAACAGGAGAGATCAAGAATAGATGGTAAGAATACACGAAGTGAAAGTGGCTCAGTCGTGTCTGACTCTTTGCGACCCCATGGACTGTATAGTCCATGGAATTCTCCAGGCCAGAATACTGGAGTGGGTAGACTTTCCCTTCTCCAGTGCATCTTGCCAACCCAGGGATTGAACCCAGGTCTCCCTCATTGCAGGTGGATTCTTTACCAGCTGAGCCACAAGGGAAGCCCAGAATATACAAAAGAACTGTACAAAAAAGGTCTTTATGACCCAGATAACCACAATGGTGTGGTTACTCACCTGGAGCCAGACATCCTGGAGTGTGAAGACAAGTGGGCCTTAGGAAGCATTACTATGAACAAAGCTAGTGAAGGTGATGGAATTGCAGCTAAGCTATTTCAAATCCTAAAAGATGATGGTGTTAAAGTGCTGCATTCAATATGTCGGCAAATTTGGAACACTCAGCAGTTGCCAGGACTGGAAAAGGTCAGTTCTCATTCATACCAACCCCACAGAAGGGCAATACCAAAGAGTCTTCAAACTACCATACAATCGTGCTCATTTCACATGTTAGCAAAGTTATGCTCAAAATCCTTCAAGCTAGGCTTTAGCAGTGAACTGAGAACTTTCAGATGTTCAAGCTGAATTTCATAGGGGCAGAAGAACCAGAGATCAGATTGCCAACATTCAGTTGGATCATGGAGAAAGCCAGGGAATTCCAGAAAAACATCTACTTCTGCTTCATCGACTTCCTAAAGCCTTTGACTGTGTAGATCACAACAAACTGTGAAAAATTCTTAAAGAGATGGGAATACCAGACCACTCTGCCTGTCTCCTGAGAAACCTCAAGAAGCAACAGTTAGAACCAGGCTTGGAACAACTGACTGGATCCAAATTGGGAAAGGACAAGGCTGTATATTGTGACCCTGCTTATTTAACTTATATGCAGAATACATCATGTGAAATGTGGGGTTGGATGAATCACAAGCTGGAATCAAGATTTCTGGGAAAAATATAAAAGCCTCAGATATACAGATGATACAACTTTAATGGCAGTAAATGAAGAGGAACTGAAGAACCTCTTGATGAGAATGAAAGAGGAGAGTGAAAAAGCTGGCTTGAAACTCAACATTCAAAAAATTAAAATCATGGCATTTGGCCGCATCACTTCATGACAAACAGAAGGGGAAATGTGGAAGCAGTAACAGATTTTATTTTTGAAGGCTCCAAAATCACTGCAATGCTGACTGCAGCCTTGAAATTTAGAGATGGTTTCTCTCTGAAAGAAAAGCTTATGATAAACTTAGATAGTGTATAAAAAAACAGATACATTGTTTTGCCCACAAAGATCCATATAGTCAAAGCTATGTTTTTTCCAGTAATCAGTACTAATGTGAAAGTTGGACCATACGTGGAAGGTAAACATAGAAGAATTGATGCTTTCTAGTTGGGATGCTGGAGAATAATCATGAGAGTCCCTTGGGCTGCAAGGAGATCAAACCAGTCAGTCTTAAAGGAAATCAACCCTGAATATTCTTTGGAAGGCCTGATGCTGAAGCTGAAGTTCTAATATTTTGGCTACCTGATGCGAAGATCCATCTCATTGAAAAAGACCCTGATGCTGGGAAAGATTGAAGGCAAAAGAAGAGGGTGGCAAAGTATGAGATGGTTAGATAGCAGCATGGACTCAATGGATGTGAATTTGAGCAAACTGGAGGAGATGGTGGAGGACAAAGGAGCCTGGCATACTGCAGTCCAGGGGGTCGCAAGGAGTCAGATATGACTTCGCAAATGAACAACAACAACCTGTTTGATAAATAGCCACACACCACAAAGTATCACACTAGGTAAGCACTTGTGTTCTTGTGGATTTATTGTAAGAATAATTATTTGATAGTAATGATGACTAAAAGTGGGCCTCAGAATAGAAAGGAGCTTTGTCTTCAGAGGGAATTCTCAGCAGTTGACACAGCAAAGTGAGCTCCTGAATCTTGGCATAATTTCAGGAATTGGGCAATGAAACAAGGTGATGTTTCTGTAACAGAGAGAAAAAAGCCCAGAGGGGCTGGTTCTGAGGTCTGCCTGGAGCCAGAGGTAGTGACCTTGCAACTTGGGGCTGGATGAGGAGCTCTGGATCTGCAATTTCACAGAGTGGAGTCATTGCATTTGTGCTGATCAGTTCAGTTCAGTTCAGTCAGTCAGTCGTGTCCGACTGTTTGTGACCCCATGAATCGCAGCACGCCAGGCCTCCCTGTCCATCACCAACTCCCGGAGTTCACTCAGACTCACGTCCATTGAGTCAGTGATGCCATCCAGCCATCTCATCCTCTGTCGTCCCCTTCTCCTCCTGCCCCCCAAAAATCCCTCCCAGCATCAGAGTCTTTTCCAATGAGTCAACTCTTCGCATGAAGTGGCCAAAGTACTGGAGTTTCTCAGCTTTAGCATCATTCCTTCCAAAGAAATCCCAGGGCTGATCAGTTATTAAAAACAATACCACTTATTGAGAAGTTTACTCCTTAGGCAACATTCTAATTACTTCAGGTACATTCTCTCATTGACTTTTCATGACAAACTTGAATGTTAATCAGTATTATCCTCATTTAGAAGAACAAAATCTGGGGAATTGTCATCAGAATTCTTGGCGCTCTATGGGCCCATTCTTTTCTGTTTATCTAGAGACAGTATGTTCAATGGCTAATAATATGGGCTCTTAAGCCTGGAACATGGTCCCTTCCCCCCATTATTCTTCACTGTGTGACTTGTTTTATTACCTCTGTACCCCTCAGTTTCCCCATCTCTAATCTGGTTTTAATAATCAGAGCTAAGATAACATTGTGTTGGAGACTGAGTCAGTTAATATTCATAAAGTACCTGCAAATAGTGTGTATTCCATATTCCTTGCGTTGTTGTGATTATTATTTTGCACAAATTTTTTAAAAGACTTGGGATTTTGGTAAAAATTAACATAAATGCCAGGCAAGTACCGCCTTGGAGAACAAAATGAAGTAGGGAAACTGCTAAATGAATTCTGCCAAGAGAATGCACTGGTCATTGCAAACACCCTTTTTCAACAACACAAGAGACGACTTTACACATGGCCATCACCAAAGGGTCAATACCAAAATCAAATTGCTTACATTCTTTGTAGGCCAAGATGGAGAAGCTGCATACAGTCAGCAAAAACAAGATCTGGAGCTGACTATGGCTCAGGTCCTCAGCTTCTTTTAGCAAAATTCAGGCTTAAACTAAAGAAAGGGGGGAAACCACTAGGCCAGGCAGGTATGACTTAAATCAAATCCCCTATGAATATGCAGAGGAGGTAATGAATGGATTCAAGGGATTAGATCTAGGTAAAAGTGTGCCTGAAGAACTATGGACAGAGGTCCGTAACATTGTACAGGAGGCAGTGAACAAAACCATCCCAAAGAAACAGGAAAGCAAGAAGGCAAAGTGGTTTCTGAAGGAGGGGAGGCTTTCGCTCAGTTGTGTCCAACTCTTTGCGACCCCATGGATTGTAGCCCACCAGACTCCTCTGTCCATGGGATTCTCCAGGCAAGAGTACTGGAGTGGGTTGCCATTTCCTTTTTCAGGGGATCTTCCAGACCCAGGGATTGAACCGGAGTCTCCTGCAATGTAGGCAGACGCTTTACCTTTTTGAGCCACCAGGAAAGTCCCGAAGAAAGAAGAGAAGTGAAAAGCAAGGGAGAAAAGGAAAGGTACCTCCAACTAAACGTAGAGTTCCAAAGAATAGCAAGGAGAGACAAGAAGGCCTTCTTCAATGAACAGTGCATAAAACTTGAATAAAACAACAGAAGGGGAAAGACTAGAGATGTCTTCAGGAAAATTGGAAATTTCAAGCGACTATTTCTCTCAAAGATGGGCACATTAAAGGACAGAAATAGTAGAGACCTAGTAGATGCTGAAGAGATAAAGAAAAGATGAAAAGAATACATGGAAGAACTGTACAAAAAAGATCTTAATGAACCAGATTACTATGATGGTGTGGTCAGTTACCCAGAGCCAGACATTCTGCAGTGTGAAGTCAAGTGGAACTTAGGAAGCATTGCTGTTAATAAAGCTAGTGGATGTGATGGGATTCCAGTAGAGCTATAGGAAACACTAAAGAATGATGCCATTAAGGTGTTACATTCAGTATGTCAGCAAATCTGGAAGACCCAGCAGTGGCCACAGTACTGGTAAAGGTCAATCTCACCCCAATTCCCAAGAAGGGTAGTACTAAACAATGTTCTAACCATAAGACAATGCACTCATCTCCCATGCTAGTGAGTTCATGCTTAAAATTTTTCATTCTAGGCTTAAGCACTATGTGAGCCAAGAACTTCTAGATGTCCAAGCTAGGTTTAGAAAAACAGAGGAACCAGAGATCAAATTGCCAACATTCACTGGATCATAGAGAAAGCAAGGGAATTCCAGAAAAAAACATCTATCTCGGTTTCATGGACTACAATAAAGCCTTTAACTGTGTGTATCATAACAAACTCTGGAAAGTTCTTAAAGAGATAGGAATACCAGACCATCTTACCTGTCTCCTAAGAAACCTGTATGCAGGTCAAAAAGCAGCAGTTAGAACCCTGTATGGAACAACTAATTGGTTCCATATTGAGAAAGTCATGCAACAGGGCTGTCTGCTGTCATCCTGTTTGTTTTACCTATACGCTGAGCACATCATGACAAATGCCTGGATGAGTTACAAGCTGGAATCAAGATAGGTGGGAGAAACGTCAACAACCACAGATATGCGGATGATACCACTCTAACAGCAGAAAGTGAAGAGGAACTAAAGAGCCTCTTGATGAGGCTGAAGGAGGAGAGTGAAAGATCTGGCTTAAGACTAAAAAAACCAAAACAAACAAAACAAAACAAAACTAAGATCATGACATCCTCCCCCATTACTGCATGGCAAATAGAAAGGAAAAAATTGGAAGTAGTAACAGATTTCCTTTTCATGGGCTCTAAAATCACTGCAGATGGTGACTGCATCCATGAAACCAGAAGACGGTTGCTTCTTGGCATTAAAGCTATAACAAACCTAAGCAGTGTGTTGAAAACCCAAGACATTACTCTGCCGACAGAGGTTCAGAGGTCTTCCCAGTGGTCATGTATGGTTGAGAAAGCTGGACAGTAAAGAAGGCAGAATGCCAGAGAATTGATGCCTTCAACCTGTGGTGCTAGAGAAGACTCCTAAAAGTCCCCTGGACAACAAGGAGATCAAACCAGTCAATCTTAAGGGAAATCAACCCTGAATACTCAATGGAAGAGCTGATGCTGAAGCTGAAGCTCCAGTATTTTGGTTACCTGGTGTAAACAGCCAGCTCATTGGAAAAGTCCTAATGCTAGGAAAGACTGAGGGCAGAAGGAGAAGAGGACATCAGAGGATGAGATGGCTGGATGGCATCACCAATGCAAAGGACATGAACGTGGGCAAACTTCAGTCGATTGTGAAGGACAGGGAAGCCTGGCATGCTGTAGTCCATGGAGTGGCAAAGAGTCAGACACAACTGGGTGACTGAACAACTGTAAATGCATGCCTTTTTGTCACTTAGTAATATCATTTGCCTTTATTCATAAAGTATATTTTATTGGTTAAATACATTACTACACATTTTTGACATTTTTCTCTAATCAGTTACTCTTTTTTTTAATAATATCAGTAAGAAATACTATTGATCCTTGTATATTGATCTCAAGTTTGTTGAGATTCTGAGTCTAAATTCTATTTTAGTTCTGGTTGATTTTTAAAAGCCAAAAACCTTGAAGTCATCTTTGACACCTGTTTTTCTCTCACACCCACACCATCTCTGTCAGGTCTTCAGGATATTCACAGCCTGGAGTCATTCTTTACATCCTCCTCCCTGCATGCTCAAGCCACTGCTCCCCATAGCAGGATGATGCCCAAGCATTTCCAGTTTCTGTGTTTATAAAGTCTGTTCTTTTTTGTTCTTTTTTTTAATTTATTATTATTTTTTTTTACTTTACAATATTGTATTGGTTTTGCCATACATCAACATGCATTAAGGGATTTGTTGTGAACTAAGCAGATAACACCATCCTTATGGCAGAAAGTGAAGAGGAACTAAAAAGCCTCTTGATGAAAGTCAAAGAGGAGAGTGAAAAAGTTGGCTTAAAGCTCAACATTCAGTAAACGAAGATCATGACATCTGGTCCCATCACTTTATGGGAAATAGATGGGGAAACAGTGTCAGACTTTGTTTTTGGGGGGCTCCAAAATCACTGCAGATGGTGATTGCAGCCATGAAATTAAAAGACGCCTACTCCTTGGAAGGAAAGTTATGACCAAGGTCCGTCTATTCAAGGCTATGGTTTTTCCAGTGGTCATGTATGGATGTGAGAGCTGGACTGTGAAGAAGGCTGAGCACCAAAGAATTGATGCTTTTGAACTGTGGTGTTGGAGAAGACTCTTGAGAGTCCCTTGAACTGCAAGGATATCCAACCAGTCCATCCTAAAGGAGATCAGTCCTGGGTGTTCATTGGAAGAACTTATGCTGAGGCTGAAACTCTAATACTTTGGCCACCTCATGCGAAGAGTTGACTCATTGAAAAAGACCCTGATGCTGGGAGGGATGGAGGGCAGGAGGAGAAGGGGATGACAGAGGATGAGATGGCTGGATGGCATCACTGACTCAATGGACATGAGTTTGAGTGAACTCTGGGTGTTGGTGATGGATAAGGAGGCATGGCATGCTGTGATTCATGGGGTCGCAAAGAGTTGGACACGACTGAGCGACTAAACTGAACTGAACTTAAGCATCATCTTGGGGGCTTCTCCAGTGGCTCAGCGGTCAATAATCCACCTGCAGTGCAGGAGATGTGGTTTCAACCCCTGGGTCGGGAAGATTCCCTGGAAGAGAATATGGCAATCTACTCCAGTAGTCTTGCCTGGAGAAACCCACAGACAGAGAAGCCTAATGGATTACAGTCCTAAAGGTCTCAAGGAGTAAGACACAATTGAGCGACTGAGCACCAAGGATAATTTTTTCCTCTGTTTCTGTTATGTTTATTTGCTTTCCTGTCATTAAAGTAGCTAGATCTTTCCTCCAAAATACTGAAAAGCAATAGACTGGCCAGTCCTGCCTTTGTTCTAACTTTAATGAGAATGAATTTGGTTTTATTTAATGTACTATTTGCAGTTAATTTATGTTATCCAGTTTTACCATGATTTAAATATTTCCTGCACTTCACAGTTGACTCTGTTTTTATCTATTTGATTTATTATGTTTTTCAACATTTATTAATATGAGCATATAGTTTTTCTCCTTTGAATATTCTAAAAGTTATTCTTATATTAATCCTCAAGTTTATGAACTAAATTCATACTCTGTTAAGAAGTATTATATCTTTTAATCCACTGTTCAATGATATTTGATTAAATTTTATTTAGAATTTTTGCATTTCCCTCAATTTATGAATGAAATTGATCTTCATTTTTCATGTTTTATATTGGCATTTCAAAAAACTTGGACATAATACTTTTTCCCATTTATTATAAATGTTTATTTTTTCCAGTTTAATTGAGATGTAATTAATATGTAATACTGTGTATGTTTAAGACCTACAGCATGTTCATTTGATATACTTGTATGTTGCAATATGGTTACCACTATGGGTTGGTTAACAGCCCCTTACTGTCAGATCACTCTACTTCTTTTCTGTGGTGAGAACATTTAAGATCCACTCTTAGCAACTTCCAAGTATATGATACAGTATTGTTAACTCTATTCATAAAATTTAGGCTAGCTTTTTTTAAATTAATTGAGTGAATATCTACCTTAAAAAATTTTTTTTACAATTTCTTGTATAAAATTGAAATTATCATTCCTTTAAAATCAAATAGAACTCTTCTATAAACTTCATGCAATTGCATCTTTTTTATTGATAAACATTTGACAGTCTTTTCACTTTCTTCTGGTGTTATTAGTCTGTTCACTTTTTCTAGTTTTTTTAGTCAAGCTTTATAATTTGTTTTCCTAGTAAGGCATCCATGTCATTTAGCCTTTCAGATTTAACTGGTATAGTGTTACCTAAAGCATATTTGCAGATGTGAAATCCATTTTTATCTGTGATTTTATCATTCCTGTGTATGTAAATTGTTGACCCTTCTGTATCTTTCCATTTTCTTATCTCTCTCTCTCCCTCCCTGCCCCTTTCTGAGAACCAGCTCTTTTATTCTGATTTTATTTCTGAATCCTAATTTTATATTTGAATATATCTTTTATAGTTTTGTCTTTACCTGTTTTCATCTTATACTCTTTTTTTTTTTAATTTTTCTCTCTTTATGGACTGAATTTATGGCTTATATATTTGCAGTATTTTTACATAGTAATAATTTAAAATTATTCACTTCCTACTGTGTGCAGTCCACCATGTACATGTACAACATCCCCATTTTTACATATAGAACTCTTGCATTTTCCTGAGAATTACTCCATTTTATGTTGTCCTCTCTCTGAAATGTTCTCCTTTGTTTGACACACTGTGTAGGTTTAAAATTCTCCTTAAAGAATTTTGAGTGCTTAGAAATAAACATCCCTGAGTCAGTTAACATAAATATCCATAGCTAGGTATGCCCAAATTCTCAAGTTGACTGATCAATTCAATTTGAATAATCCTTGATGTTTCCCCATCACCAACTCCGGGAGTTGGTGATGGACAGGGAGGCCTGGTGTGCTGTGATTCATGGGGTCTCAGAGTCGGACAAGACTGAGCGACTGAACTGAACTGATGTTTCTCCAGCCACTGAACGAAATCATGTGGCCAATCTGAACAAAGGCACGTGAATTCTACACCATTAGCTCTCAAAATAGAGCAAGTATAGTTAAGTAGACATATTTTAAATATAATAGGCTGTATGACTTGCCTCTTGAGAGCATGGGATCTGAAGCTCAACTATCGAAACTGAAGCCTTTGTTCTACACTTAGTTGCTCTGTGGCTTTGCCCAGGTACTTAGCTTTTCCATATTTTATAATCTATAAAATGGCCACAATGACAGTATCAACCTTTTATGATTTTTGTGAAGATTAAATGAGTTAATATATAGAGACCAATGTATATGTGTATGATGTATAATTATTAAAACATATTTTCATTATAAAGTAAAGCATGGATGTGTCCAAATGGGGATTTAAAGCTTTTACTCTGGGTCTGGGTTGTCTTCTGTTAAGCTGAAGTGTAAGCCAGTGAGCACTGTTGGGTAATTGTCGTCTTATTAATTTTATTGCCTTTCTCAACAAGCCCAGGCTCCCGTTGACACATGCAGAGCAAGGCCTTGTTAAGATGCATGTTTACTTGTTGGCAGAGTTTCATGCCACCTTCAGGTCTGATCATTCTCAGGGCAGATTTAATTGACAGGGTTTTAGTTAATATGAACTAGAAATAGCCTGTCTTGTAAAGGTTGGTTTATTTTTGTGGAAGGAAGGTGGGTGTCAAACAGTTGTGTTTACAAGTGAATTTATTTCTTTGGTTTACTCCTCAGCAACCCTCCTATCTTCGCAGTTTTTAAATTCCCACATGAGAAAGAAAATTTTGTCTACAATACCAGACTTGTTTGTTAAACATAAAAGGACATAAATCCTCCCTGGGTCCCCAGGGGTATGATAGAGAAAGGGAGTGATCATTATAAACCACTTAGCGCTATGTGCTCTGTATCATGTTTCCTTGAGAAAGTGATGTTCGATTGGCCCTTAATGTAGGTTTAGTAAATCCCTTAAATACTGATGTGAGCAATAGTGCACATTGGAAATTAATACCTGAGAGTGTATTATAGGGATTACCATGTCTCCAGAAAAGTCACCTGGGCATGTGTAGATTTCTGAACCTGAGATGATTCTGCTTTGTAATTTTACATTTATGGGTCAAACGTTGTTCGTTTTTCTTTTCTTCTGTTCATTTGGCTGAGGTCCACAGATAATCTTTATCATTGTTTTCTCTTTTCCTTTTCTTCTTAATGTTTTGAACTGTGCTGCATTGTTATCAGCCAACCAGCTTATGCAATGAAGCCATATTCCAAACATGGCATTCTATAAGAAAAAAGAATTATTTCAAATTATTGTGGAAGACAATTGGATTGACTGCATTAGTCCTTTTCCAACCATCAGATCAGATCAGATCAGTCGCTCAGTCGTGTCCGACTCTTTGCGACCCCATGAATCACAGCACGCCAGGCCTCCCTGTCTAATCACCAACTCCCGGAGTTCACTGAGACTCACGTCCATCGAGTCAGTGATGCCATCCAGCTATCTCATCCTCTGTCGTCCCCTTCTCCTCTTGCCCCCAATCCCTCCCAGCATCAGAGTCTTTTCCAATGAGTCAACTCTTCACATGAGGTGGCCAAAATACAACCATACTCATAAACAACTTGGAGAAAAATACGGAATCAAGTGGCAATATTTTTTTTTGTTTGTTTTGTTTTTCTGTTTTGAAAAAACCATGAGACATGGGGATGCATCCCAGGTAGATTTTCACTGGCTCTGTTTTAGATGATTTGACTATAATTTAAATTTTTAAAATGCTGTTTTTAGCAAGAGAATTTACTGTTTTGTCTCGTACAATTAGTGGTAGAATATTTGGATGAAATTTATAGTTATGTTGTCATAGATTCCACTTTTGAAAAAAAAACCTAAAATGCCTAATCTACCATGAAACAATTTGTAGCAAAACTTTTAAGTTCTACTATTTTTAAGGCAAAGAACATAGCATTTTTTAGATGTTCATCTCATTTAACTTCATGGAATGCAAAACTATGTAGAGCTTTAAAACACAGTGATAAATGTATGCCTCAGACTTGTATGAGCTTGTGAGAATGAATTGCCAGCTATCTCACTGCAAATCCAGAAATTGTTATAAAGATTAGGGCTATGTGTTTTTTTGAATGACATCTAATTCAGTAAAAAGTCTTCATGAAACAAGTAATAATGTACTTGTCAGTCTTCTCTTATTTGCAGGACAGTAGTTTTTGTACAAGTTAGGTAAGATAAAGTTTAAGACTTATTTGTTCCTTAATACATGCTTAACATTTATAATCTAAATATTTCCTAGTGTGGTTAAAAACTCTTTTTACATACTTTTAAAAGGCTTACTTAACAGATTAACACATATAATGTCGTGGTTTTTTTTTTTTTTTGGCTGTGCCACATGGCATTCTCTGAGCAGGAATCCGACCCCTATCCCTGCAGTGGAAACACAGAGTCCTAACCACTCAGCCATTGGGGAAGTCCAGTGGTGTTTCTTTTTTAACAGAAATCAAAAGGAAATTATGTACAGCAAAATAGTTATGTGAGTTGTTAATTTTAAGTTCCTTATAAATGCTATTCTTATCTCTTGAGATGTTTCTTTTAGAAAGTGTTAGTTGCTCAGTGGCATCTGACTCTCTGCAGCCCCATGGACTGTAACCTGCCAGGCTCCTCTGTCCTTGGAATTCTCCAGATAAGAATACTGGAGTGGGTAGCCATCCCCTTCTCTAGGGGATCTTCCAAATGTTGCAGGCAGATTCTTTACCATCTGAGCCATCAGGGAAGTTGCCTTAGAAAGACAGTTATTTTAAAAATGGCTGGAAGAGGGATAATTCAGAAGGTTTGATTAACATACTACTATATATAGTTAATCATCAAGGACCTACTGTATAACATAGGAAACTTTACTCACCATCTTGTAATAACCTATCATGGAAAAGAATCTGAAAAACAATAGATCTATATGTATAACTGAACCATTGTCCTGTACACCTGCAATTTACACAGCATTGTAAGCCAACTATATGCTGATAAAAGCTAAATAATTTTCTTAAAAAAAGATCTGAAGTAGTGTTTTGATCTTATGCGTTCATTCACCCAACCAGCTGACTGAAAATGACTTCATAATTGCCAGGTCCCGGGAGAGCTTCTTAGTTTTCACCCTCTTTGGTCCTCTTTGGCGTAGATGATTTGCCCACTTCTGCTTGGATGGACCCTGTCCCTCCCTTTTCTCTTGGTTCTGTGTCATTTGTCACAGTGGTTTTCCTGCTGCTTCCCTGAAGGCTCCTTTTCAGGCTCTTTTTTGTTAAAAGTTCTTCCTTCCTGCCCCACCCTTGAGATGCTGTGGTTTCCTGGCATCCTCAGATGTACTGGGATCCTGTGTCTATATTGCTCCCTCACTGAAACTTCCAATAGCTGCCCTGTAGGCTGCAAACTCAGGTGCCCGTGTGGGCAAGTGATGGAAATCAGTGAAGATCTGGGTACTAAAAAAAAAAAACCACCATAGAGACTAGACAGGGTTTTTTAAAGAAACTAAACAGGGGTTTTTAAAAACTGGAAAGAGCATGTTCCCTGGCCTAGCCTCCATTTCCATGAAGGAGTAAAGGCCATCCTGACCTCAGGTAGTGAACAATCTATGTGCCTGACACACAGGTGCTGGGTGAGGCTGTGAGTGAGAGAAAGGCCTCTCCTCTCCTGGAGTGGATGCCAGTTCTGCAGACCTGAGCCCACAAGGAGCCACACCAGGGCAAAGAATACTTAGTATGACCAGATGTTCAAGTTTGTTTTAAGAAAGCCTGAAATTCAGTTTTTTCTGTGAAATTCAACTTTTTCCAAATTGTGATTTACAGGCAGGAAAAGCCAACTATTTTAGGATTTCATGTATATGTGGAATCTTTTAAAAAAACAAAAAAAGATATAAATGAGCTTATTTCCAAAATGGAAATAGACTCACAGACATAGAGAACAGAATTATGGTTACCAAAGGGAAAAGAGTAGGGGTGGGAAGGGGCAGGAAGGGGTGATGGGAGATAAGTCAGGAGGTTAGGATGAACATACACACGACTGTGCATAAAACCCATAAACCACAAGGACTGACGTTAGAGCACAAGGAACTCTACTCACTATATTGTAATAATATATAATGGAAAAGAATCTGAATATATATATATATATATATATATATATATATAGAACTGAATCACTTTTCAAGTACACTTGAAACTATTAAGTTATAAATTAACTATATTTGAATTAAAAATGAAAAAATACAGGTAGTGCCTAAAAGATTAATTAATTAAATGTTGACCTAAATATTTTAAAGCAACATAGAACCTCTTTAAACTGTGCTTCCCTGCTTTCAACACTGGTCTAAAAAATAACATTCTCACATTCGACCCTGGAATCCCAAGGTGGCCTCACCTGCACCTGTCCTCCCAGCTTGAGCTCTATCCTCTGCTCACAGACAACCAGCCAGGCCCTGGGGTTCTTCTGTTACATCCTCAGGATTGTGCTTCTTGCTAGAATGCCTTCCCCCACCTCTTCCCCCCAGCAGCCCAGATGCTCCCTTGTAAGCCGACCCTAATCTCACCGTGTAGGGTTTCCCTCACCCTGCCAGCATTCCACAGTGTTTCCTACGCACTCTCATTAGAGCACCCGCCAGGGTTTAATGGACCCTGAGCCCACAGGAGCTGTGGTTTCATATTTGCACCCTGAGAATCTAGCCAAGCACTTTGTACCAAGTCCATGCTTCACAAATACTCACAGAATGATTGACCAGCCTGAAACCAGCTCTCTGCAAACTAGTCCTGATGGTGACGTCTATCAGCTAGTTTCCCTCCCAAGCACAGAGCAAACATACTCTGTGAATAGCAGCTTTGTTCCACATGGAAACGATCTTGATATAAACATAACTCTTTGATTTAAAATGCTGGTTATCAACTTTTGTACCAGATATGTCTGAAATAACCACCCAGTCTGTTTTACCCCCGTCTTCCTCCCCTGTGCTCCACTTATTGTTCCCACCACACACTTAGAGCAGGCTCCTGGGATGGTTGTCCTGAGGAGGCTTATGCATTTGTAATTTATATCCCGGACTTGTCATGTGATAGAGCAGAAGTACTCTCTTCCTTTGGTATTTGAGTTCTTCTCATTTATGCTTTCAAACTCTCAGGGTTATAGGTATGGAGTAGGGGCAATATGTGCTGGTAGGGATGTGCGGCAAACTGTTAACTGGCAGCTGTATAGCACAACGCTTTCAGCACTGCTCAGGAACTGTTCCATTTCCCTTTTCTCAAAACATCCCTGTGAGTCAGGTTGCACTATCCTAATTTAAGGACAAGAAAAATTAGGTTGGAACAGGTATAGTTTCCATTAGAGAGTTCTGGCTAATTATTTAGAATAGGATTTATAATTGGTTTGTTATGCACTTTGTCCTTTTTCAACATTTTTTTCTTCTGTAAATTATATACTGTGCAAAATATATTAATTTTCGTTGTCTGGTATATACTGGTTTTAGACTTTCTAAAAAAAATCTACCAATAGTTTTCATCCACGCCAGACCTCCCTTAAGAAAAATTTGGCAATGTCCTAAGAATTCTGAAATGCAGTTCATAACAGTGATCCTCTATTTATATATGCAGTTGTTTAAAAATAGATATAAAGGCCTACATGCTATGTAAAGTTGACATAACAGCAGTAATTTATATTAAAATAATGCATTTAAGTACATAGATACACATGCCTAATTGCATGAAAATGAAGTAGTCAGATGTTTGTATCTTTTAAGTAACAGACTCATTGTGTATACGATAGCTATGGTAATAGACTAAATGGATATGTCTAATTGTTTTCATCATGACGCAGAGTATAAGTCATGCTCCTGTTAGTGGTTTGATTCTCTAGAATAGTAATTCTTGTTCCAAAACATAGACACTTCGTTCAACTTATTTGATAGTTGAAGGTCTAGAAAAGTGGGTTTAAACTAAACCTTTGAAACATATTTGCATTTATATGTGAGACAGTATTATGTTGCAGACTCAGATGGACAATAGCAAGAATGTTGCTTATGTGAATGTCCAGTGAACTGTTTGAAAGGCCTGGAGGGTGTGGAGTGAATACCCGTTTTTCTGGACTGTCCTGTGTTGGGTGTCCAGGGACCTTGCCCTCCTCATCCACCATCACTGAGACAACCTAAAATGCCTCTACACATTTCTGGAACATTCTATAAGGCAACTCTGCCCTCCATGAGTACCACTGAACGAAACCTTCAAACCCAAGGTAACAGTGGTTAGAAAAGTATTAGCCATTCACTGCTTAGGTTTAAGATGCCATGTGTAATGCAGTGTAAACTAGAACCACAAGAGAATTGAATCCTTTCTTCAAGAGTTTTACAGCCTAGCCAACTAGATGTATCACGTGCATATATGTAGTTAAATGTTGAAAATATGTGTTTGACAGAAAGAGAAAGACATCTGTGAGGTGAGGACACATAAAGGCCTCACAGAGGCAGTGTAGTACGGAGTGGGATTTGGAGAATATGTATATAATGAAGAGGCTCTAGAAAAGCTTGGACACAGATGAGGATAGGGAGCAAGGAATCTGACCAGGTGAAGGAGTTACTGCCGGAAAGTGTTGGACAATAATCATGGAAATTAAGAGTAGAGCAAAACTGCCATATCCAAATGGAAATTAAACTGAATAATTCATAAATAGTCAGATATGGTTGCTACATACAAAATGTCTAAGTTTGACGTGGCTGTTTAGTGAATTTGGAGTTCCTTACCAACAAGACTGGAGGGCTTAGAATAGAAGACTCATATTTCTTTAATTGAGAATGCTGTTTCAGTTGTGTCTCATCTTTGGCATATTTTATTCTATTTACACAGTTAAATTTGAGATGAACTCACTCCCTTGAATTCTTAAAATAACAGATCATGGTTTTATGTCTCTTTTCTCCTGGTCTCTTGCAGGTATGATTTTGTAGAGGTTGAAGAACCAAGTGATGGAACCATTTTAGGGCGCTGGTGTGGGTCTGGCAGTGTGCCAGGAAAGCAGATTTCTAAAGGAAATCAAATCAGGATCAGATTTGTATCTGATGAGTATTTTCCCTCGGAGCCCGGGTTCTGCATCCACTACAACATTGTCATGCCAGTAAGTACCACTTAGAGATGCCCCTATGTATGCATTTCAGACTTGGTTATTTCTTTTTCCCCTCTTAAACATGAGATTAAGGAAAACCAAGAACCAAAAACTGTCTCTGGCTTGATGTTTTCTCATAAGTGTCTCTATAGTTATCACAAATAACTTGTGTGTTGTCACTTTAAATCTTTAGTGTCTGTATTGCCTTAAGAGTTAGTGGTTTTATGTGGTTTTATTTTTTCTCCCCCATTAACATGACATTGTTCTTTCTATTCCTTTCCATACCCACCAAAAGTTGATTTTTTTAAGTGGGTCCCTTACAAATACGTCCATGACATTTTTCATCTTTTTTTTTTGGAAAATGGCCTGGCATGCTGCAATTCATGGGGTCGCAAAGAGTCGGACACGACTGAGTGACTGAACTGAACTGAACTGAACTGAAACTCCCTATTGGAGAAGGAAATGGCAACCCACTCCAGTGTTCTTGCCTGGAGAATCCCAGGGACGGCAGAGCCTGGTGGGCTGCCGTCTATGGGGTCGCATAGAGTCAGACACGACTGAAGCGACTTAGCAGAAGCAGCAGTAGCAAACTCCCTAGTGGCTCAATAGTAAAGAACCCGCCTGCCAATCCAGGAGATGCGGTTTCAATCCCTGGGTTCGAAAGATCTCCTGAAGAGGGAAATGGGAACCCACTCCAGTGTTCTTGCCTGGGAAATCCCCATACACAGAGGAGCCTGGTGGGCTACAGCCCATGGGCACACAAAAGAGTCACACACAACTTAGCAACTGAACAACAACAAAACATGTTAAATATTCTTTTCAAATCAATGTTTTAGTAAAATATATTTTTAAAAGCAGTAATCTGAATTTTCCTACTTATCTTAATGTTTATCCTGCTTAAATAATATTTATGTCCTTGGTGCCCCAAAAAGAAAGTTTCAAAATTCTTACAGGAATTTAAGAAATCTATTTTCTCTGATTATAATTGTTACTCTCTTTTCATTTGTGTCACAATTTCTTGTACCCTTTATTTTATGTATTATTGTAAACATTTGTATCTATTTATTGCACTATAACAAAAGTATTGAAATCATTTTGGCTATTTTTATCCCATTCTACTTATAATAGCAATTCAGAAGTACAAATGTGATGTCCCTTAGTATACTACTCAAATATGATCACTATCACCACTTAAAACAGTATAAAATTGATACCATTAATGGTTTTGACAGATTTAGCAAATCATTGCACACTGGGAGCACAGTATGGTGTGAATTACATGCATTAGTTAATATGTATATCCTAACTGTTTATAAAAGAATATACCTAGCACACTAGCAATTCATGAGGTAATTTAGAAAATATGGAATCAATATTTTGCTTAATATATTTGTATTATAACATTAAACAGAAGTTTCCCTTTTTGATTACACACACTCAGTTCTGGAAATACTATTTAAGCCACTGATTAAATTGTGAAATTAAGTGTTATTTGAGATACATCTGAAAAGAAATAACAAAATTTAAATTAAAGCTGGAAAATGAAAATTTTATTTATTTAGTAACAGTATTGTTTATTGTGTGCAATTTAAGATAAGGGAGATATTTCTAAAATATATGTTATGAATTTTATATGGTGACTTTTGATCAATCTCCTTATATAGATTATTTAAGATACCTTTATCTTAAATATACATTAGCTTTAATAAAATTTAATAATTTCATCTAGAAAAGTGTTAATGGTAGACAAAGATGAACTAATTTAAAAACGCATTGATACTGTGATTATTAGCTTGAATGAAGCCACTAGGAATTTATCATCCTTTCACAGTACTCTGCTTCACAGAATTTGTGAGTTAATATTTGTTTTAAGTCTAAAATAGCCTTGGAAGCCATGGCTACACTTTCACAAAGTTATGCAGTCCATATTTTCAGTTTGGGTTTTAGCACAGCTAATGTTCTTATATATTTAAATATGAACAATCAAATTTTGCTATAAAACACTATGATAGATCTTGAATCATATAGATTTGATTTACCCCAAACCTGTAACAAAAATAAACTTGAAACTGAGAAGTTATTTGTATTTTAAATTAGCTAGCATCTTCATATTATGTTGATAGCAACCTATTATCATCCCGCAGAATAAGACATGAAAGTGAAAACATATGTATGCCAACACCAAGGGTTGTCTTTTTCTGATTCTGTGGTCTCGTGAGTTTTCTGGTTGTGTAGCCCATGCAGTTATGTGGAGGAAATTAAATATATAAAGACAAAAACAGGAAATGTACAAGGCCTCGTTTAGTCCCAGCCCCGTTACAGTTTTTCAGTAAGTGGTTGAGCATTGAGTTGACCATGCAACACAGTCACCTGAGCTTAACTTGTAACAGCAGGTTCACTGACACTTGTGTTTCTATATGTAAGTGTATGTCAGATACCTGACCCTGGAGATGAGATAAAGACATATAGAAGATCTGCTGTAAGTACCACCCATCCTCTGGACCAGAAAGGGTCTTTCCCCCTGAATTTGACTCGTTACCAGAGATTCACTGTGACTAACACCAGGAACTTCATCTGCAAGATTCTAGGTGGAAAGGGTGTCAATCACTGATCGCATCATCAAAATTAAACTCAGTGCATTTTTAGATCATTATTGAAATAGCTGGATGAATTGTAAATATGGACTTTGGGGGCTGGGGGTTGACAAACTCCTGGGCTCTGTTGAGCCCTGTCTTTCTTTGTATCTAAGTTGCCCAGTGATGGCTGCCTAGGAAAAACAGCACAGGAGCCCTTATTCTAGTTTGCTTTCTGCTTAGAAAGCCAGCAAGCTAGGGACAGAGAAATGAGAGAACAGGACAGTGGTTCCTGCATTGCCTTATGTGATGTGGTGATTTCAATCTTGCCAGATTGCTCTCTGGAGTGATCATTGGTACATGAATTGTACTGCGTCACGAGCTTTCTTTCAGGGTTAAGTTTACTCTGACAGTTTATCTGCCATTCCTTCATTTGTCCTTTGTCCTAATTGCATGCACCCATCTTTCTTCCCATGCAGCCACACCCATTCTGCTCTCAATAACTGCCTGAAGTTGCTAGGTGAAAATTTGACAAGTAATTTTGCTTTGCAGCCTCACGGAGTGTTTTGAATTATCACCATGCATCGCTCACGGCACCCCTCCCTGCCTGTCCCTCTGCCCCCTTGCATCCCTGCCAACAGGACAGCATCCATCAATCTTATCTGTGTATCAGTGAAGGAAAGCCTCAGGGGGAAAGATTGCCTTTTGGAGCATAGGCTTTAAAGTTCTGTGGCATTTGCTCAGGGGCAAGTGCTCCTCTGAACCCCTGGATCATCACTCATACTTTTTTTTTTCTTCCTTTTTTAGCCAGAGATGAACTTCATAATTAGCTCCCCCAGCTCCCCAGAGGCCATAGTCCCACCGACTGCAAACTCATCAGTGCAAGGTAGAGCCAAGGGGCCACTGGCCTGATGGCTTCTCGGTTTTGTACTGAAGACGATATTCAGCACAGGTCCCGAGTGGGCTCTGAACTTCATGCCTTGAGGTTTGTCGCTGTGCAGCTGCTCAGTGGTACCTCATCCTGCATTGCTCCTGGAGGGTATCTGAACCCCATGGAGCTGCCTCATTTACTGTATATTGCACAGTAGTAATGACTCATAAACCAGAAAACTGAACAAGCGAGTAATGACACCACATATTCTCCTTGGCCTGGTGTATTATGTTCTATTGCCAAGGACCATGATGCTTACCCTCTTTAAAGAATGGAATTGGCATCTTCTTTTTTGGTTGGAGACTAGACACCCAAGTAGTTAAATTAGTGCCTACTTATGATGTCATGTGCATTGATGTACATAGTCATCTTTCCTGCTTTTTAATAATTATCTGAATGAATATTTTGCATCTTTTCATACATAGAAAAACTGTTGAGTATAATAGCACTTTTCTGGGATAATTATAAAGAAAGTTTATTTTAATGTCTTTTGTATTTACAAATAAGACTGAACTCTGCAGTCCTTTTTTTGGGAGCTTGAATGAATATTTGATTCTAGTCAGCCTTTAAAATTCCATGGCTCTGATCACCATACATCTTAGCAGGAGAGTTTTAATGCATTAGTTAAAATTCTCAGAAGCAGTTTTTGTCTCATGTGTTTCCATTAACAATTGTGCGTACCTTTGTAAGATGATTCACCCACTCTTTTTCACTCCACTAGTGAATGAGAGCATATAGTGAAACAAGGGATCCCTTACTAGTGTGAACAAAGTGATGCTGGTCTGAGTCTCCCACTTTGTAGGCAGATTTTTTACCATCTGAGCCACCAGGGGAGTCCTTAGTATATTTTACATATATTGTATATAGATATTCTTTCCTTTGAAATATTAAACTTCTAATACCTTTTTCTTGATTCCCAGGTACCTTAGACTAAGACATAAATAAAATTCATCTTCCCATTTTGCTCTTTCAAGTAGATATAATAGACTAAGTGTTAGTTTAGGGAAAAACTTAGCATAAGATATATACCTGGAATTGTATGGCTAATTGTTAAGAGCTTAAAAAGTACTAACAGATTGACTATACACATTAAAAATTTTAGAATTTTCATGCAGTTTTCAAGAATTATTTGTGGAAATGTATATTCTCCAGTCATGCTCCATTAATAAGTAATGGAAAAGAAAACCAGGGCAAAGGATATATATTCAGCTTTCCAATGGTGCATAAGGAGTTAATAATGTCTTTGATTTTTGTTTCCTTTATGCTAGAAGAGAGGGAAAAAAGGCCCGGTAGATTAGCAGTGAGAGATTGTTTGGGAAGAAATGAAGCAAAACTGAAATAAAACAGTGCAAGCTTGTTTCTGTTTGGAGGCCACACACATTGAGAGCCAGTGCACATTTCAGATCTCTTAGAAAGAAAAGAAAATTTCTTGTTTAATTTCGGAGGAATTTATAATAGAGTATGTATGTTTTACTTTGTGTACTGTAGTATAAGCACCATTATTTTAAAATGTTAAACCTACAAAGGCTGAAAAATAACACCTTTTTTCATATCAAAAACTTTGTGAAAAGTTTTATTTTTTAAAAAATCTTGGCCTTCGTGTAAAATATGTATCATATTTTTTGTTAACCAAGAAACAGTATTTATTTTTAAAATATGTATTTGTTGGGCAGTTACATCACAAAACCATACCTTTTTTTGAAACAAAATGCACAAATCCAGAGCTGAATATTTTTAATGGTTTTATTTATATAGAGAGCTATTCTTCTTGAGGATAATATTACTTGTAATCCATACTTTTTTAATGGTTCTGAGTTTTGAGGACTCTTTTTCTCCAATCTGGTTAGTATTTTGAAGGGTGATTAAACTACTGCTGTTTTCTTTCAAAATGGTTTTACTGAATATTATGTTTTAAAGAGTTTTAACCTAAGCATTCTAATCAGAAGTGATAACAGTATTTTCAACAGTTTATTTGCTCTCCTTTTCAATTTAATGACTGGATCAGTTTAGATCAAAAAAATAGATATTAGAGCTGCTACCATACCACTTGACTCCATATAATTTTTCAAATTATTTATTTATTTATTTGGCCATTGGGTCTTAGTTGTGGCACACGGGTTCCTCACTGCATCCTGCAGGATCTTTTGTTGTGGCACACACACTCTCGTTGTGGCTCACAGGCTTAGGCTTAATAGTTGTGGCACCTGGGTTTAGTCGCCCCATGGCACACGGGATCTTAGTTCCTTGACCAGTTATCAAACCCACGTCTCCTGCATTGCAAGATGGATTCTTAACCACTGGACCACCTGGGAAGTCCCTTTGACTCCATATATTTTGATCTTCTTTCCTTTATTGTCTGAAAATAAAGGAAAGGAGGAGGAGGGTGGAATATGAATGAATTGAAGCCTCCTTTAATGCAATCCCATGCAACTCATCTTCCTTTAAGTTGCTTCCAAATTTGTTTCATTATTAGTATGATTTTAATTTTAATTGTCTTAAATTACCAAAGGTTATTGTTTAATCTTTTTACATTTTTATTGAAATACAGTAGATTTACAGTGTTGTGGTAATTTCTTCTGTACAGCAGAGTGATTCAGTTATACATATTTGTATAGATATAGATATATTCTTTTCTTATGTAATCTTTTCCATTATGGTTTATCACAGTATATTGAACCTAGTTCCCTGTGTTACTTTTTCTTTTTTAATATGTATAACTGGAACCTGTTGGATATCACACATGTTTTATTCTTACTAGTAAAATTATACCCAGAGATGAATGTATGTGAGAGAATGAGTGTAAGTATGACAACCACTTGCAACCCAATGTGTGCTCTCCTGACCCAATGAGCTTTCCTGTGAAGTACGTGTGGGAAGTGAAGGGGCGATGGGTTGGGAGCAGAGGGTGTGTGGTTTCCACCGGGCGGGCTCAGAGGATACTTGAGGCCTGAGGGGCCATTGAGGAATGCATGACTGATCACCAAAGGAGTTATTAATTATGCAGGATGAGGGGTACAGAGCCACTCAGTGAATATTGGCCTCGGGGGCAAGAAAGGAGGAAGGAGATGTTTTCCACCCCTTCTGGATATGCCGGTAGGTTTATCACTATTATGATCTTGTCAAGAAGAGGCTTACCTGAAAGCCAGATTTGCTTTTATGTTGTTCAGTTTAAGAAAAATTCCAGCTAACTCTCAAACAAGGCATCAGATTCATTGGTTCACTTTCTCAGGGGAAGGAAAAAAATAAATAAATAACAGTATCGTAACCCAAGTCCCATAGGAGAGAAAATGTCAAAATGTATTCAAGATTTTTAAGAATCATAAATCTTCATAACAAACTGCATTGCATTCCTATGTTATTATATTAAACTGATGTGAACAAATAAAAATTTAGGTTTAAACCTTTTAAAATTAAATTTTATTTACCTTAAGAGAGAATTAAGAGAAAAATGTGTTCTTAGAATTTTTTTTGTAGCAAAGAATGCAAGAAGTATTTTAAGTATAATATGTCTACACTAGAGTCTGAAACACATTGGAATGATTTGATTTTTATTAAAATATACAACTTACTTGTATATTTATGCAGGGAGTCTTGAGGTGACAGTGTTTTTTTGCATCAAAGAAATTATACAATTGCTGCAGAGACTAAACTCTTACTTGGCTAAGAGCTGTTAAATATATTTTTCCACCCACCCTCCAACCCTTGGACACAGAGCTCCCTTTCACGTGAAGAGTATGGGCTGTCTTCCATTTCTGCTGATGTTTTTTGTTCCAGTTAATTCCGAGCTATCTAAGAAACAATCTCACAGATAGAATGATTTGTAGTTGGAAAGAAAAAGGCAGTTGCTAAAACTGCAGAAACGGTAAAAGGCAGGCAGATCATTTTAAGTTAATATACCCAAGTGGGTTATAAATTAGAATTTAGACTAATTGAAAGTTTGGAGTTTGATTCATATTTTCACATCAAAAGCCACAAAGATTTAAAAGCTTAGGGTCAACACAGCAACCTAAATCCAATGGAGAGAACTGCTCTCTAGAAGTAAGTTTGTCACCATTTAAAATGACAAAATAGATATGTTTTCTTCAATATCCCCATCCATGTTCCTGATAATTTTTTTTCTTTTAGCATGTATTGAAGAATATGTGATGAGATATTTTGTTATGAGAAAATTCATAGATGTATATGGTATTGCCCTGTGTCTCTTAAGAGCCTCTCTTGCTTTGGAGAAGAAATATATACTGTACAATATTTGTACAATACATGTACAAAATATACCTGTACAAGTATTTGTGTGTGTCAGTATGTCCTATAAGGAGCTGGAAAGATTTTGAGAAGGAAGAGAGGCCACTGTTGAGAGCAGAGGATATCACAACTCTTAAAGATAACCAAACAAACCAGCAAACAAACAAAAACCTGGGAATTATCTAGCATTAATTTGATAGCAACTATATAATAAATATCTCTGAAGAACTTATTAAAAATGTATATTATCAGATATCAGAGTTTATGATTCTCTTTTTCTGGAGAAAAAGAAAATTATCTGCATTTTTATCAAATGTGCTTAGAGATTCTGATCCAAGACGATCTCACACTGAATTAGGGGGAAGAATATGCTCTAAACCACAAACTGAGCAGGATACAGAGAGTTTTACTACAAGATGTTGGGGAAATACTGTTTTATATTCAAACAAGCATGAATATTTTATGGGTAGACTGGAGACTCTGCTTGCATATTTTATAGCTAACATGCCCATGTGTTCTCTATTTTTCAGGATTTCAAAAAAGAGTGAGATTTTCCCTTAGAATTAGATGGATATATTTCAATTTTTTTTTCAAATTATTCCAGTGAGAATTTTTTTTTTATGATTTCAGCTTGTAGTACTTGCTTTTATTGTACCAACTTTTTCTGAGCTTCCGATTAAAACCCATCAAGTTTGTCAACTGTCAGTGTCTGTTAGGCCTGGAGCTACGATGCATGACCACCTGCCATCTTTTCTGGGTTAACACTAGCTTGTCTGATAATTTGCAGATGACGAAGGCCCAGCACCAAGGCACCGTTCCAGACTACATATTTTGTTCTCGGGTGTGATGAGGGTGATGAGACACTGTCAGTTAAACAAGACTGTCCCAACCATCAAGAAACATTCTTCCATTCTTCCTGTACACTTTGACATGCAATCTTAATTTTGTCAGAGTTACAGTTGCTTATCTTTAAAAAGCAGCTCTTCTTGGGCTAGTTACACACTTGGCAGTTCCCATGCCCCTTTTCCCTACCCAACTATTGTCCTTTGGAGGCAGGCACTTCTGGTTCTTTTAAGTCAGCAGCTTCCAACCTTTTTGGCACCAGGGCCCAATTTCATGGAAAACAGTTTTTTTGCACAGACTGTGGAGTGGGGGATGGTTTCAGGATGATTCAAGCACATCATATTGTATTTATTTATTTATTTTCGGCTGTGCTGAGTCTTCCTTGCTACTTGCAGGCTTTCTCAAGTTGCAGAGAGTGGTCGCTCTTCTCTAGTTGCAGTGTGCAGGCTCCTCATTGCAGTGGTTTCTCTTGTTGCAGAGCACGGGCTCTAGGCATGTGTACTTCCATAGTTGTAGCACTCAGGCTTAGTCCCTCCATGGCATGTGGGATCGTCCCAGACCAGGAATTGAACCTGTGTCCCCTGCATTGGCAGGCAATTCTTATCCACTGCACCAGCGGGGAAGTCCCAAGCACATTACATTTACTGCGCACTTTATTTCTGTTATTATTAGATCAGCTCCACTTCAGATCATCAGGCATTAGATCCTGGTTTTAAGTGATGCTCTTAGAATTGACCTTCAGGTCACCGGCTTTTGTTGCTACTTCTTGCTTCTTTGGTTTTAAGAACTGTTTGTGAGCGTCCTTGACTTCATGTTCTAAAGGTGAGGCCTGCACACTCTTTCACCCTCCTGCTTCCACACCTGTGGACACCTCCCGTCCCCTCCCCCGCACCCCCCTACCCTCTGTTGGATCCTAACTATATTCAGATCCAGATGCATTGTGTACATCACGGCAGCCACGCAATCATTTCTCACAGCTAAGCCATGAAGTATGCTGTGACAGCGTCTCCTTTCTTGCCCTCTGTTTTGTTTTGTTTTCCTTAGAGTTATATCGGTTGGGGACTTGCTTATCTTTCTATATATTTATCACTGATTCATCCCCAAATCATTCCTCAAATCATGTGAATCTGCTTTCTGTGTGGTCAGATGCATTAAGTTTCCTAATAAATTCATCTTCCAGAAGAAATCCCTGCAGGAACAGTCGGTCTGCTTCTCTGTGGGCTGGCTGCCCTTTACCTGCTGCCCAGCCATCATCCTTGGGGCTTTGCCTCCACCACTGTCCTGAGCATTCCCTTTGCTGTTGTCTTGAATTAGATCCCTTGTTTGCCGGATCTTTTGTCTTCCTCTCTTTTACTTTACTTCCTTATTTGGGAAGGGAGCAAAAGCCCCATGAATTTACTGAGAAAAAAGGAGTATCATAGAGAAAGTTTTTGTGATCTTGCATAACTGAGAATGCCTTGATTTAACCCTCCAACTTGAATTCTTGGCTCAGACTAGAATCTGAGTTGACCACTTTGAAGCTGACTGGACATTCTGTGCATGTGATGGGCTTGCTGACAAAGGTGTTTACTGTCTTGTGAGCTGGCAGGGTCAGTTCCTTGAAAACCCCCAGATTCCCCTTGTCTCTTCTCTAAGGAGTCCTGGCTGCCAGTTCTCTGGACTCAGAGCTGAGTCACAGCATTAGGTATAAAGGTTTATATTCAACCTCCTCCTCACCGCACATTCAGAAAAACACTGCTGCTCCCTTTTCTGCTTGGGTTCCTCAAGCCATAAATCCTTGTGTTAATCATGCTCAGGGAACAAATTCAAGCTGGGTTAAATCCCTCTTCCAGCCCTGAAGTAGTTTTGGGGTGTCTGATGTTCAACGATCTCCAACCCGTCCCCCCCTTTGCAGCCTCCCGTCATTACCACAGCCGTTAAGTACCTGACACCACCCGACCCCAGAGCTTTTGGGTGATTCTTTCGTGTCAGTGAGGTGGCTTCTGGGCCTTTCCTCCTGCAGGTCCACCAATGCAACAACTACACATCCAACTGCCCATAGATTTCAAGTGTTATCTCATTAGGCTCCTTTCCTTTTTTGTTTTTTGGTTTTTTTTTTACCTTAAAGGTTTATGCATTTAAAAATACCTTTAGAATTGCAGAGCTACACTCACTATAGTTTCATTTTTTTCTTTTATTCCTATAGTAATTTCTTACTAAAGACTGAGTTATCCAGTTAAAAAAACATTCAGAAAGTCTGCACAATATTGAAGACACAGTGCATGCAGGGTGTGGTGCTCTGTAATTGGTTTTTAGGAACTGTTACTAAGTCAAGGCTTTCCCTGGTGGCTCAGATGGTAAAGAAACTGCCTGCAATGCAGGAGACCCAGGTTTGATCTCTGGGTCAGGAAGAACCCTTGGAGAAAGGAATTGCTACCCATACCAGCATCCTCAAGTGTGTGGCCCCATTGCACAGTGATGCCAATCAAACCAAAACTTCAGAGTTTGGAGCAGAGAAAGGTATATTGCAGGGCCAAGAAAGGAGATGGGTGACTAGTTGTCCCACAAACCCCAAACTCCTCAAAGGGTTTCAGGAAAGCATTTTAAAGGCCAATTGAGTTAGGGGCGTGGTTGGTTGTTGCACACTTCTTGGTTTTAAAATCCTTTGTGCTTGCAGCTGTCCATCTTAGGTCAGGTCACAGTGTTCTTATAAACCTCCAACAAGATGAATGTTATTCTCTGATCTGCAACTTTTTATCTCTAAATGGATGAAAAGCATTATACCTTTAAAAGTCAGAGTCTTGAGAACAGGCTACCCTGTCTATTTCCGGCTATAGGCAACATTCTTAACTTGTAGCAAGAGCAATAGAATATAAATATTAAGGTAAAAGAAATGTAGAATGACTGCTACCCTCCCAGCCCAGATAAATAAGCCACTGTAGAGGTTGCTTTGCATGATTATGCTAATATTTTGTTTAGTTTTTTAAAGTTGCAGAGGCAGAGAGGACTTGATGAGCTAGTTAACATTTCCTGAACTATGTTTCAGGATTAATATCCTGTCTAGAAGTAATGGCAACCCACTCCAGTACTCTTGCCTGGTGAATCCCTTGGATAGAGGAGGCTGGTGAGCTACAGTCTGTGGGGTCTCAGAGTCTGACATGACTGAGGGACTGATACACACATAGTAGTAAGCACTAGGATTCCAACCATGATTCATTCTTTATACCTGTCAGTCATACCAAACAACTTGTATATGATCGACACATTTGAGAAAATGCTATCCTTAAAAACATTCCTCAAATATTCATTCATTTGAGTAGTGCTATTCATGTATTTGAATGCTTCAAACATTAAGACTAGAGCTTTTACATTTTTACCTATTCCTTTAACTAACATATGTTATTCCTTTAATAACATATTTGTCATTTATTTAAGATTACTCTAAAACCACATGAACCTGATTTTGTGTATTATATATTTTTTCTTCCTCTGACAGTCTTAGAACAAAACTAAAAGGTCAGTATGATTAGTGTTATGATATTTTTTTAATTGACATATAGTTGATGTACAATGTCATGTTAGTTTCAGGTGAACAGCAAAGTGATTCAGTTATACATGTGTGTATGTAATGTGTGTGTTCTTTTTAAAATTCTTTTTCTTTTCCCTTATAGGCTCTTACAAAATATCTAGTATAGTTCCTTGTGGAGGGAGAAGTTAATTTTTGAAAAGTCAAGTATATTTTAAATATATTTTGGAAAGAGATTGCTTAACAATGTCAGCTTGGAAATAGTTGAATAAGGCAGAAGAGAATGAATATTAATTGAATGCTTGATGGGCACATTTTTGTTTTTGACATACCTTTTGTTGGCTGTGCTGGGTCTTTGTGGCTGCATGGGCTTTTCACTAATTGTGGCAAGTGGCGGGTACGATGCATGGGCTTCTCATTGCAGTGGATTGTCCTGTTGTGAAGCACAGGCTATAGGGGGGCATGGGCTTCAGTAGTTGAGGCATGTGGGCTTGGTAATTTCTGCTCACTGACTCTAGAGCCCAGGCTCAACACTTGTGGTGCAGTTGTTCCATGGTATGTGGGATCATCCCAGATCAGGGACTGAACCCATGTCTCCTGCATTGGCAGGTGTATTCTTTCCCACTAAGCCAGCAGAGAAGCCCTTGATGGACATTTTTATATCATTTAACCCCCATAATTCATTTAAACCATCATTTTTAGATTATGACTCAGTGAAGTGAGGATATTTAAATAGACATCCTGGAATGTGAAGTCAAGTGGGCCTTAGAAAGCATCACTACGAACAAAGCTAGTGGAGGTAATAGAATTCCAGTTGAGCTATTTCAAATCCTGAAAGATGATGCTGTGAAAGTGCTGCACTCAATATGCCAGCAAATTTGGAAAACTCAGCAGTGGCCACAGGACTGGAAAAGGTCAGTTTTCATTCCAAGCCCAAAGAAAAGCAATGCCAAAGAATGCTCAAACTACTGCACAATTGCACTCATCTCACACGCTAGTAAAGTAATGCTCAAAATTCTCCAAGCCAGGCTTCAGCAAAACGTGAACTGTGAACCTGCAGATGTTCAGCTGGTTTTAGGAACGGCAGAGGAACCAGAGATCAAATTGCCAACATCTGCTGGATCATGGAAAAAGCAAGAGAGTTCCAGAAAAACATCTATTTCTGCTTTATTGACTATGCCAAAGCCTTTGACTGTGTGGATTGCAATAAACTGTGGAAGATTCTGAAAGAGATGGGAATACCAGACCACCTGACCTGCCTCTTGAGAAACCTATATGCACGTCAGGAAGCAACAGTTAGAACTGGACATGGAACAACAGACTGGTTCCAAATAGGAAAAGGAGTACGTCAAGGCTGTATACTGTCACCCTGCTTATTTAACTTATATGCAGAGTACATTATGAGAAACGCTGGGCTGGAAGAAGCACAAGCTGGAATCAAGATTGCTGGGAGAACTATCAATAACCTCAGATATGCAGATGACACCACCCTTATGGCAGAAAGTGAAGAGGAACTAAAGAGCCTCTTGATGAAAGTGAAAGAGGAGAGAAAAAGTTGGCTTAAAGCTCAACATTCAGAAAACGGAGATCATGGCATCTGGTCCCATCACTTCATGGGAAATAGATGGGGAAACAGTGGAAAAAGTGTCAGACTTTATTTTTCTGGGCTCCAAAATCACTACAGATGGTGACTGAAGCCATGAAATTAAAAGACGCTTACTCCTTGGAAGGAAAGTTATGACCAACCTAGATAACATATTCAAAAGCAGAGACATTACTTTGCCAACAAAGGTCCGTCTAGTCAAGGCTATGGTTTTTCCTGTGGTCATGTATGGATGTGAGAGTTGGACTGTGAAGAAAGCTGAGCGCCGAAGAAGTGATGCTTTGAACTGTGGTGTTGGAAAAGACTCTTGAGAGTCCTTGGACTGCAAGGAGATCCAACCAGTCCATTCTGAAGGAGATCAGCCCTGGGGTTTCTTTGGAAGGAATGATGCTAAAGCTGAAACTCCAGTACTTTGGCCACTTCATGCAAAGAGTTGACTCATTGGAAAAGACCCTGATGCTGGGAGGGATTGGCGGCAGGAGGAAAAGGGGACGACAGAGGATGAGATGGCTAGATGGCATCATGGACTGAATGGACGTGAGTTTGAGTGAACTCCAGGAGTTGGTGATGGACCGGGAGGCCTGGCATGCTGCGATTCATGGGGTCGCAAAGAGTCGGACACGACTGAGTGACTGAACTGAACTGAACTGAAAGCCATGCTGCCTCTGGGCTGGTTTGGGAAAATATATCAGGAAGGTCATTGAGAAACAAATATTTTGCTATTAAAACACCTAACTGTTATTTCTGCTGATAATGATGTCATGGCTACTTGGGCACTTTGAGAAGTTGGTGAGCTAAATTAGAATTTACCAATGTTATAAAATTATAGAGGTAATAAGTATTGAGTGTTATTATACTTTTTCCACATAGTTACCTTTAAAGTGCAAACAAGATGTAAGTTTCTTTAATAATCACTTTCAAAGTAAACACAGTATTACCAAAAAATAAAAAGTCCATGGAGTCATTATCTCACTGATCATATTTCATTTATCCATCAATTTCCATTGCTATTGAAAAATTACACAGTTGCCTGTAAGTAACCTAGAATCTTTTCAGCTCCAAAGACTTTTTCAGGATTTTGTCATTAAGGAAACTGAAGGCTAGCACTGGTACAAAGAAACAGAAAAATAAAGTTGGAAAACAAGCATAAGGAGGCAAATTAAACTTCATAGACAGTCTCCTATGAAGCATCAACATGATGTAGCCGACTGGAATACCAAAGAAGATCCAGAGCATTTTTAGTCTGAAATTATGCATTTTGTGCACAATGTCTGAAAAATAGTAGACACTTGATAAGATTTCAAATGAATGGAAGAGAAAACATTCATCTAAGGATTAATATATGCAGAGAATGCCATTTCACAGTTGTTTGCAGGATGACTACCTGGAGTTCACCAAAGGCTCAGTGTCTTGGCCCCAGGACAGAGGTCCTGTGTCTGCCTAGGTCATTTCCACTCTAGACAAATAAGTCGACCATTAAACCATATTGGAAAAGAATGTGCCTGTGTGCAAAGCTGAATCACTTTGCTGTACACCTGAAACTAACACAACACTGTAAATCAACTATACTCCAATAATATAAATTTTTAAAAAAGTAAGTCAGCTTTTGTTTCACTGTGAGTAAAAGCCATTATGGAAATACCTGTCTCGTACCTTGCCCTGTGTTTCTCCACTGCAAGTAGTTATTCAGAAGCTGGATTAAGGCTGTCATCTGTTGCCTTAAAATACCATATGAATTATCTTAAGTACTTCTAAAGCAGGTTTGCTTAAGAAAGCTAAGGTTTCCATTTAAAAACATTTTTTTTCCTTTGAGAGAATAATAAGAAAGGCATTGAAGTGGCAATTACCCAAGGCTCTAAAATAAAACCTAAGATAGGAAGAGGAAATAAACATGGGTAGCTCCAAGTCAGCTTGTGCAAATGTTCTAATACTACGTCTAAAATTGTGCTTATAAATTTCATAGCACCGCTAGAGAGGAAATGCATTTTTCCAGAAGAATAACATTCTGATAGAGCTTGGGGAAAAAAAGGCATTTTCCTGCTGGGTATAAGTTAATAAAATAGCATTAAGTATAATGAGTTGTTTTAGGAAGAGTCACATGAAAGACACCAAATCGTTCCAGAGACAGAAAGACACTGCGTGCTCAGACTTGACTTCCAATGCTTGAGTGAGGCGATGTGGAAAGAGATGACACATCCTTTGGATGAGAGTCTTTAGAAGTCATCTCAAGCATTCTGACAGAAATATTCTTTTTTTTTTCGAATATGATGAGTGATGCTTTGTGGTATTCTAAGCCCATTACTGGTAAAAGTAATAAAAGGAACTCCCGAATCCACCCAGGTTGCAGTGTTTTGTTAACATTGGGGGTTCCCTTTTAGCCTTGGTCTTCTGCAGGGAACTGACTGCCCTGAATTCAATGTTTATATGTTGCTTACTCACCTTGCGGAACTCCGCTGAATGGTAATGGTAGCAGTACCAGTGCGGATTGAGAATTGTGCATTTGTGCTGTGTATTTCAATTGGTCTTCCCAGATCCTGGCATCATGCAGGTGATGTTGTCTCTTCCAATAGAACTCCTTGTTCCATAAAAAGCCTTCAGTATTGCCCCTGGCTTTGCCACAGTTTATTTGGTGAGAATGCTGTAGCATTATTCCATATTTGAGCAATTTAAGTAAATTAACTCTTTGAAAGCACAGTTTTGTATTCTGTGTTGTAGTGCCCTTGTGTATCTAGTTTTCACTTCTTTATATGTACTGTGAGGCCGTGGCAATTTGGCTTAAGTAAGGGTTTAGTCATTTGACCTGAAGATATATGGAATTTTGTATTTTAACTATAACTTTGTATTAAGCTGATTAAAAACACTCCAGCCTTCTGACATAAATAATAGTAGTATGAACCATTTCTTTAATATCTGCTACTATATTGGGTTCTTGATATTTGTCCTCTCATTTATTCTTTATAATAACTATGAGAAGAGATTCCCATTTTCCCTGTGAGGGAGTATACCCAGAAAGAATGAAGCTTGCCTAAGATTCAGAGGAAAGAAACAGAAAAAAAGAAAAAAAAAAGTGATAGATCATGAATTTCAACCATAGTGTTATCTCCTAATCAACTTTTGTTCAATAAGAATTTGAACATTCTATTTTGAAATAATTGTAAGCTGACATCCATCTGTGAGAAAGATCTCTTCACCTGGTTATCCCTAAAGGTAGCATTTCACATGACTGTACACAGAAGCATATCACAACCTAGAAAGTGACACAGACACAGCCCACCAACCTCGAAAAGAAATTTTGGAATAAAAATACACGGTACTGTAGAAGGTATTAATAACAGTGTTATGCAAAAAGACTTTTGGAAATGAAAGTTAAAAGGATGTTTGATTAATACATAGTTTTTTTAAATGACTCAATCGAGAAAGAGCACACACTTTTGCATCACAAAATGGCTTCAGATTATCAGCTGCAATCATGAGAAGGATTTCTATTCTGAGCTGCTGCTGCTGCTGCTGCTAAGTCACTTCAGTCGTGTCCGACTCTGTGCGACCCCATGGACTGCAGCCTACCAGGCTTCTCCGTCCATGGGATTCTCCAGGCAAGAACACTGGAGTGGGTTGCCATTTCCTTCTCCAATGCATGAAAGTGGAAAGTGAAGGTGAAGTCGCTCAGTCGTGTCCGACTCTTATCAACCCCATGGACTGCAGCCTACCAGGCTCCTCCATCCATGGGATTTTCCGGGCAACAGTACTGGAGTGGGGTGCCATTGCCTTCTCCCCTATTCTGAGCTAGGTGATCTGAAATTCTGTAGTGTGGTGCAGAATTCTGTAGTGTAGACTAGAATGTCTATCATAGAATAAAGCTTATAAAACCAAAAATAATACCACAAATCACCCCTCCTTGATGTGGGATTCAGAGTGAATGTGTGAAATGTAAATAGTCACTATAAATTAATTCGTGAATAAGGCTCTGCTGCCCCTGAGACAGAGATTAATGAAGTTTTAGGATGCTGAGAGCTCAAGATATTATCTGCAGCTTTAAACTGATGTCAAGATTCAGAACTGATTGCTTTAAAAGCCCTTCATCGCTGCAGAAGAGATTGATGACTTCAGTGCTACTAGGTCTCTTCTCATGCAAAATCTGTGTGATTTGGTTCCAACAGGTATGGTATGTGGGAGGATTTACACTGTAAATATAACTGTACAATATGCAAAAGTTAAACTGCTATGGAAGCAAAATATAGTAGCGCATGATATTTTTCCAGCTATGTTTTAAGTTTAGAATTCCATGGAATCCAGCTCATGGACTCACTGGGGCCTGATAGTTCATCTATTACTTGATACAGGAGTCAGGAGGACAGTCCTAACAATGATATACATAAACTTTAATATTTGAATTTTTTAAAATGTATTTTATTGAAGTATAATTGACTTGTGACATCATATTAGTCTCCAGGAGATAGTGGAGGACAGAGGAGTCTGGAGTGCTGTGGTTTATGGGGTTGCAAAGAGCTGGACATGACTTAGCGAATGAACAACGGTATTAGTTTCTGGTGTATAGCAAAATGATTCATTTATGTACATATATACATCAGATCAGATCAGATCAGATCAGTCGCTCAGTCGTGTCCGACTCTTTGTGACCCCATGAATCGCAGCACGCCAGGCCTCCCTGTCCATCACCAACTCCCGGAGTTCACTCAGACTCACGTCCATCGAGTCAGTGATGCCATCCAGCCATCTCATCCTCTGTCGTCCCCTTCTCCTCCTGCCCACAATCCCTCCCAGCATCAGAGTCTTTTCAAATGAGTCAACTCTTCGCATGAGGTGGCCAAAGTACTGGAGTTTCAGCTTTAGCATCATTCCTTCCAAAGAAATCCCAGGGCTGATCTCCTTTAGGATGGACTGGTTGGATCTCCTTGCAGTCCAAGGGACTCTCAAGAGTCTTCTCCAACACCACAGTTCAAAAGCATCAATTCTTCGGCACTCAGCCTTCTTCACAGTCCAACTCTCACATCCATACATGACCACAGGAAAAACCATAGCCTTGACTAGACGAACCTTTGTTGGCAAAGTAATGTCTCTGCTTTTCAATATGCTATCTAGGTTGGTCGTAACTTTCCTTCCAAGGAGTAAACGTCTTTTAATTTCATGGCTGCAGTCACCATCTGTAATATGTATATTTATATATATACTTTTTCATATTGTTTTACATTGTGTTTTTTTACAGGATATGAATATAGTTCCCTTTGTTATACAATAGGACCTTATTGTTTATCCTGCAAGCATTTAATTTTAATTTCACTGCTTTTTATTTAAATCCAGACCTTTTCTTTAAGTAGGCTTCCCTTGTGGCTCAGCTGGTAAAAAATCCACCTGCAATGAGGGAGACCTGGGATTTGATCCCTGGGTTGGGAAGATCCCTTGGAGAATGGAAAGACTACCCACTCCAGTATTCTGGCCTGGAAAATTCCATGGACTGTATTGCCCATGGGGTCGCAAAGGGTTGGAGATGACTGAGTGACTTTCACTTCACTTCACTTTCCTTTAAGTAGGGCTTCCCAGGTTGAGCTAGTGGTAAATAATCCACCTGCCAGTTCAAGAGACGCAAGAGACATGAGTTTGATCCCTGAGTTGGGAAGATTGAAGGAGGTCGTAGCAACCCACTCTAATATTCTAGCCTGGAGAATCCCATGGACAGAGGAGCCTGGCAGGCTACAGTCCATGGGTTCACAAGAGTCAAACACAACTGAGGAACTTAGCCCATACACACGGTGCTACTTGAAATCTTGTTATATTTCTTTCAGAAATCATAGGTATAATGCCTAAATATTCACTTCCAGTTCAGGTGTCATTAAGTAAAAATGAGAAGTCAAAGATAGCTTTCAAAGCAATCTCAAGGCAGAATTCTAATAAGATGATGGAAGGTTTTGCATCCTAAATGTTACAGTTTTCTCTCTCACATCTGCTTGAACAGCACCTTTGTATAGTAACTCATTTTGGTTGGAATCCTTGGGAAGCATCTATGTTTTCAAAGAGGCAACAGCCCTGTTTGATTGGGTTACATAATATTTAAATTAGGAGTGTTGCAGAAACAAATACTGCTGATAGCAGTAGTTTGGGTAATGATACAGCCATCTCTTGGTAGGCATAAACTCCCCCCCCACCACCACCACCTCTGGTGAGCAGAGAGGATGCCATTAGCATTCAGTGAGCCCTCGGAGCTCTTGGAGTCATCAGCCACTGAGCTTTGTGCGATAGGAAGGTCACCTACACCAGGAGGTCAGTTCAGTGAAGGTTAGCTGAGATGAGGACTCCTGTCCTTGGTTCACTTTTGATACTGATACTGCCTTATAGTTGTCACTGAGAAATTTTATATTAAGTGTGTGTGGCCAGTAGAAAGATAGCTGGTAACTGTGCCTTTGTCTGTCTATCAAAGTCGGAATGATATGCCAGGCATAGTGTAGAACATTTTTTTTTTCTCATCTGTAATATTTCCTGTGATTTTGCTTCACTATTTTTCACACTGCAGAGAATAACATGGCATCTGCAAGTTACTTTGCTTGAAAGAGTGAGTTTCCTACAGTGAGCTGTCCTTTATAGAGAAGTTCAGATGAAAATTTAGGAAGAGATGTTTTCATATTATTGAAAAAGTTAAATGACTTATGAAAAATTGTTAGATATTCACCAAAGTAATGGAAGAGCAAGCTATCCTTTTCTTCCTTTCTCCTTCCTGCCTTCCTGCTTTCCTCCTTCCCTCTCTCTTTCCCTTCCTTCCTTCCTTTTACCTTTCTCTCTTCCTCCCTCTTTCTTTCCTTTCTTTCTTGCTAGATGCTCCTTATCCTAAACAACTGCTTGACTTCTGTTATTTTCAAAACTTAGTATTTCTGAATTTCTATACCTTCCCACCCTCTACCATTCTTTTATTTTTGTTTTTGTTTTTCAACCCTTCTTTAACTTAACCTAACTCCTTACTTCAAAACTAAGTGTTCTACTTTCTAAGGTATCGTATGACCTTCTACCATAAGATGTGCTCTGAGTTGCCCATCTCCTTGTGCTAAGGGAAAGGGTGATTGAGTCTGAAAACTACAAGCAACTGAGCTTTATCTATCACCTCCTACTCTCCCCCCACGAGTGTGTCAGTCTCCTTGGGGCTGTAAACAAATCAAGCTGAAGATATGCAGCTTAAAACGAGCTCTGGTTTATTTTCCTTGTGAATTGTCATAACTCCCACAGAATACAAGTCATGAATGCTGGGCTAGAACAAAGTTTTATGGTACACAAAGTTTTGAATCATCTGTCTTAGCGGGAGTGTTTATTCCTCTGTCTTCCTGGTGCTCCTCACGTATCCTTAGATTCCAGATTACCACCTTGGCTGAGATTTTTTTTCCCGGGGACTCATTGCAAGGGGCTTCTGTGATGACAGATCTGAGTGTTGCAGATCTGGCTTGAATTCTCTAATTGCCTTTATCACCCTGGGCAAGCTTTTCCACTTGCCGAAGGAGAATGAGAGAGGTTTCTGCCTTACAGCCTTGTTGAGGATTAAATGTCAAACAGTGTCTAGCGTGCAGTCATCAACAAATGTGTTATTTTAGGTCACATTTTCTGGCATGATCTGATTCCAAGCTATTCTCTCCTTAGATCGGTATATGTTAAACTTTTTAGTCTTGTATGCATGCACTGGGTACACACACACAATCACATTTTAAAGTATATTTGTATGTACATTTTTGTATGATGAAATAATACTTAACCTCAATATATGAAATCATTGTTATAATACCTTTTCTGTTTCTTTATTTTTTAAGAATGCTGGTTAAATATACTAAATCAATCCCACAACTCACTGAACATGCCACAACTTGAGTTTGAGAAATCTGACATGATTGTAAAAGATGCATTATTTGTAGATGGAAGAGTATGGCTTTGGACCATTTTTCTCATCTTTCTGGGAAAATACCATACTGTGCTAAAATATATAATAATTCATTCTCAAAGTCTCCAAAATTGATATTGAAGAACTCTTTCCATGATATCCTGCAAAACGTAAAATGGATTTCTGGAAATCCAGATTTGAGGTCTTTCATCAGTGTTGACCTGTGGAAAACTTACTCCTTTACAAACTTGTGCTTGTTGGTGACTTTTCAGAAATGCCTTGAATAGAAACTATAAAGTGAATGCCTCCCTATAGTCTGTGATGTTAAAATAGACAGCCTGTTTGTGATGATACACTGTTAGTTTGATTTTGCACTTGGCTTTTGAAGAACTCATCCACCTTCTACTGCAGGAATTAAGAGTTCATGTAATGGTTTCTGAGACAGAAGCCCCAAACTCGCCTGTTCCCCATGACTGTGTAGTGCCGGCAGCCATCAGCACAGGGGTAGGATATCACTTCCTGTACACCTTCCAGCTCTGTGCATTTTCAGTGACACCAAAGAAGAGGCTGGAGCTCAGATGGGAAGCCGTCCAGGGCCAACTCATAAAGGCAGGGTGTGAATTGGTTCTCTGTGACTAACTGGAAACAGAGATGAAAGCTTTTGGAAACCTGTGTTTTATGGTTTAGACAAGTCTCTGGGCTTCCTGAGCTGTGCACACAACACGAAATGGGGCCTTTTGTGGTATTTACTCTTTGTGTATTAATGACACTTCTGCCTGAAGATAAAGCATTTTTCGTAAAATAACTTTGTCACTCAATTGAGACGTTTTGCTTGGAAGATGCTTCGGTTTCAAATTATGTCTCTGCTCATGCACGTTCTTGTTTTCCTGCTCATCTTAGGTTTTCTGATTCTGACATGTTGGGTTTTGTTTTTAAATCTTCATTTCTGTGATGTTCAACTTTGTATTGCATCTGTGTAAGGTGACTGTTATTAACATGTTTTATTACTTTTAAAACAATGTCTTTGGGATATATGTTAAACAAGTAAACCAAAATATTTTGCATGGAGTGTGACTTTTAGGTATTAATTTAATTTCAAATTTCCTCAAGTATCCCACAGACATTGCCATTTATTCTTACTCTAATTTGTTTTAATATAATTGTATTTTTCTTTCTGTATTTGGATTATGACTCCAATGAAATCTGTATTTCTTCAACCTTTCATCCATGTGTAAATCATACAGAAATTAATACTTATTTCATCAGTTTCCTACCTACCTATGCATCCCCCCTGCTCTACTTTTGAGAACATTAAGAATTTCAGTTTAGTGTCATATTTGTTTTGAGTATGAGCAAAGGCACTAGAAATTTTTCCTCAACCTTTGGGATTGACAGAAAATATTTACAGATGTTAGGCATGGTGAAAGTACTTTTCATATATCCCTTTTGATCTCTATGAATAATAAACAGTTGGGTTTCATTAGGCATATCAAAATTTTCAGGCCTTCCAAGAATAGATTTAACAGTTGATGGCCAAATGGAGATGATGTTCTCAAGCCCTTGTTGCTACCATATCTACATGTATCACCTAATGAGTATGTGGAAGTTTTTCTGGCTTGTTTGTTTTTGTTTTTTGCTTTTTTTTTTTACCATTTTTTATTGGAATATAATTGTTTTTTATTGGAAAATAGTTACTTTACAATGTTGTGTTAGTTCCTGCTGCACGACGTGAATCAGCCATATATATCCATATATCCCTGCCCTCTTGAGCCTTCCTACCACCCCCTATCCCATCCCACCTCTCTAGGTCATTGCAGAGCATGGAGCTGAGCTCCACATGCTGTACTGTACCTTGCCACTAGCTATGTTTTACACATGGCAATGTATATATTTCAATGCTACTCTCTCAAATCATCCCACCCATTCCTCACCCACTGGGCCCACATGTCTGTTCTCTATGACTGTGTCTCCATTTCTGCTCTGCAAACAGGTTCATCAGTATCATTTTTCTGTATCCCATACATATGTAAATATATTTGTTCTTCTATTTCTGACTTAGTTGATTCTGTGTGACAGAGTCTAGATTCATCCATATGACTTCAAATGACTAAATTTCATTCTTTTCTATGTGTTTTTAATGTTTTAAGAGTTGCTTTTGTAGTGCATCTATGTAAAGTTACCAATGCTAACATATTTTTATTACTTTGAGAACAATTCTGTTGGGAATTACATAAGACTAAATGTTGCTCTTAATCTTCAGTCACTAAGTCGTGTCCAACTCTTTGTGACCCCATGAACTACAGTACACCGGGCTTCCTTGTCCTTTACCATCTCCCAGAGTGTGCTCAAATTCATGTCTATTGAGTCAGTGATACCATCTAACCACTCTGCCCTCTCTTCTCCTTTTGCCTTCAGTATTTCCCAGAATCAGAATATTTTCTAATAAGTCAGCTCTTTTTATCAGCTGGCCAAAGTATTGCAACTTCAGACTCAGCATCAGTCCCTCCAGTGAATATTCAGGGTTGATTTCCTTTAGGATTGACTGGTTTTATCTCATGTAATCCAAAGGACTCTCAAGAGTCTTCAACATCACACTTCAAAAGCATCAATTCTTCAGGGATCAGCTTTCTTTATAGTCCAATCCTCACATCCATACCTGACTACTGGAAAAAACCATAGCTTTGACTAGACAGACCTTTGTTGGCAAAGTAATATCTCTGCTTTTTAATATGCTGTCTAGGTTTGTCACAGCTTTTCTTCCAAGGAGCAAGGATCTTTTAATTTCTTGGCTGCGATAAACATCTGCAGTGATTTTGGAGCCTAAGAGAATACAATCTGTAACTGCATCCTTGTTCTCACCATCTGTTTACCATGAAGTGAGAGAACCAGATGCCATGGTCTTAGTTCTTTAATGTGGAGATTCAAGCCAGCTTTTTTTTTCTTTTAGTTGTTATTTATTTATTTATTTTAATTGGAGGCTAATTACTTTACAACATTGTAGTGATTTTTGCCATACATTGACTCTTTCACTCTCATCAAGAGGCTCTTTAGTTCCTGTTCATTTTCCTGCCAGTAGAGTGGTATCATCTGCATGTATGAGGTTGTTGATATCTCTGCTGGTAATCTTGATTCCAGCTTGTGATTCATCCAGCCTAGCATTCTGCATGATATGCTCTGCCTGTAATTTAAATAAGCAGAGTGACAGTATACAACCTTGTCATGCTCCTTTCCCAATTTTGAACCAGTCAGCTGTTCCATATCCAGGTCTAACTGTTGCTTCTTGACCCATATACAGGTTTCTCAGGAGACAGGTAAGGCGGTTTGGTACTCCCATCTCTTTAAAAAGTTTTCCACAATTTGTTGTAATCCACACAAAGACTTTACTGTAATCAATGAAGCAGAAGTAGATATTTTTCTGGAATTCCCTTGCTTTCTCTATCATCCAACGGGTGTTGGCAATTTGATCCCTGGTTCTTCTGCCTCTTTGAAACCCAGCTTGTCCATCTAGAAGTTCACGGCTCATGTACTGCTGAAGTCTGACTTGAAGGATTTTGAGCATAACTTTGCTAGCATGTGAAATGAGCACAATTGTACAGTAGTTTGAACATTCTTTGGCTGTGCCTTTCTTTGCTATTGGAATGAAAACTGACCTTCTTCAGTCCTGTGACCACTGCTGAGTTTTCCAAATTTGCTGACATGTGACTGCAGCACTTTTGCAGCATCATCTTTCAGGATTTGAAATAGCTCAGTTGGAATTCCATCCCCTCCACTAGCTTTGTTCATAGTAATGCTTCCTAAAATCCACTTGACTTCACACTCCAGAATGTCTAGCTCTAGGTGAGTGACCACACCATTATGGTTATCTGGGTCATAAAAACTTTTTTTTTAATAGTCCGTCTGTGTATTTTTGTCTCCTCTTCTTAATCTCTTCTATTTCTGCTAAGTCCTTACAGTTTCTTTCATTTATCATGCCCATCCTTGCTTGAAATGTTCCCTTGATAGCTCCAATTTTCTTGAAGAGATCTCTAGTCTTTCCATTCTATAGTTTTCTTCTATTTCTTTACATTGTTCATTGAAGAAGGCCATCTTATCTCTCTTTGCTCTTTTCTGGAACTCTGCATTCAGGTCGGTATATCTTTCTCTCTCTCCCTTGCCTTTCACTTCTCTTCTTTCCTCACCTATTTGTAATTCTTGTGCCTTCTTGCCTTTCTTTTTCTCTGGGGTGGTTTTTGTTGCTGTCTCCTGTATAACAGTATAAACCTCCATCCATAGATCTTAAGGCATGCTGATTACTAGATCTAATCCTTTGAATCTATTCCTCAACTCCACTGAATAATCATGAGATTTGATTTACATCATACATGAATGGCCTGGTGGTTTCCCCAACTTTCTGGAATTTAAGTTTGAATTTTGCAATATGGAGCTGATGATCTAAGCCACTGCCAATTCCAGGTCTTGTTTCTGCTGACTGTATAGAGCTTTTCCATCTTTGGCTGCAAAGAACATAATGAGTCTCATTTCAGTATTGACGATCTGGTGATGTCCATGTATCACGTTGTCTCTTGTGCTACTGGATTTATTTATTTCACTTCTATAAAATCTTTGTTGGCATTGCTTTGTATTTACCAGATTTTCAGATGTCCCCCCGATTAATGTGTGAATCAGTTCTTTAGAACTCAAACCTTATTTTAAATAACCCTTATTCATTCATTCATTTTGGTTCATTTTTTCACATTCTTTCTTCTGTTTTGCTTTTCCTTTCCTAAAGTTCTTGTTGTTATTGTTATTGTTCAGTTGCTAATTTGTGTCCAGCTCTTTGTGATCCTATGGACTGAAACACGACAGGCTCCCCTGTTCTTCACCATTTTCTGGAGTTTGCTCAAATTCATGTCCACTGAGTCGGTGATGCTATCTAAGCAGCTCATCTTCTGCCACCTCTTTTCCTTTTGCTTTCTATCTTGCCCAACCTCAGGATATTTTCCAGTGAGTTGGTTCTTCACATCAGGTGGCAAAAGTATTGGAGCTTCAGCTTCAGCACCAGCAGTTGTTACTATATTCTTAATTTAAAAACAGAAAATTCATTTTTGAGCCCTTGTAGCTTGGATTTTTTATAGGCATGTCAGATGCAACATGGTCATTTTTAAATTTTCTTTTATGGATAGCTGTTTCAGGTTCTGTTTTTCTGTTCACACTCTGTGTTGGGTTAAAGGGAAATCCTCACATCTGACCAGCATCATCCAGCTTGACTAGCACAGGAAATCCATGCTCTCGTGACACAGCAGTCCACTCAGTCAATCCCAAGTATTGCCAGAATTCACTGAGAAACTGCCTTACTCAGTGGATACAGGATTATGCCATGTTCTGAATATCAGAGAAAGGGGTTAGCCCAGTGTCAACAAATATATAATTCTGTACTTTCAACCCCAAAACAAAACTAACCGCTTCCTAGACTGTGAGTCTCAGTAGCACAAGCTGAAACCACAGCTGATCGGAGCATCTAAAACCACAGTTCTGTTGGCACTGCTCTGTAATTATTTCCATATATTCTGCATAAAATCATCAGAATTCGGAAAGTATTTCCACATCAGTGAATAGGAAAGACATTTAGAAAGATAAATCATTTTAAAGTAACCATTTGTGAAACAGTGGGGAAAAATAATGGCATCGTATTCATTGCATGAATATTCACGTGATTAGACTTAACTGTATGCCTTTAAAGCTGATTTATCTGAAATTACAGTGCTTATATTCAGAATTTCAGGTTCCTTATGAAGCTCACCCATACTTTTAGCCAAATACCCTTTTTTGAAGCTAATTGGTTAGAAAATGATTAAAATTAGAAGTTTAATTTCAGTATTTTTTCACATTGAATAAGAGATAACATTGGATTTACAGTGATGACTTAATGTTAGCCAAATGCCCAGTTTAGTTAAGGACTTGGCTGGCTGAGTTTCTGATAATTAATGTATGTCTTTTTATAAAAAAAATTTTTATCAGATTGTCTTCAGAAATTTCTGCAATAGATTAGCATTGATTCTTGCTGAATCATAGTCAAGTTCTTAAAGGTTCTCAGCAGAAACATTCTGGAAGTTCAGAGCTCCTTGAAGGACCCAGTGATTTTCTCTGGACCTGCAAGTTTCTTCCCTGAGCTCACGGTTTCTTTGTATCCTTCTGTCCTCAGTTTTTGCTCTGGACTGGTCTCTGCCCCTGTCACCCCAGCATTTGCCTGCTTTGACTCCTTATGTGTAGGTCTCCTTCTCTGAGACATTTGGCAAATGCACCTGACTTAAGAATGTTCTAGAAATACCCAACCACAAAATCACACCCCCCCACTCTAAGTGGAGTCCAGGAGGAAACTCTGCTGTCATTCTGACTGATCATGCTTTTTATTTTATTTTATTTTGTTTTTAGATTTGATTGAAGTATGGTTGATTTATAATTTTGTGTTAATTTCTGCTATACAGCAAAATGATTCAGTTATGTATATATATATATATGTGTGTGTGTATATATATATATATACACATTCTTTTTAGTATTCTTTTCCATTATGATTCATCACAGAATATTGAATATTCTGTGCTGTACAGTTGGACCTTGGTGTTTATCCATTCTATATATAATAGTTTGCATCTGCTAATCCCAAACTTCCACTCCATCCCTCCCCTGCCTCTCCTCCCCCTTGGCAACCACAAACCTGTTTTCTATGTCTATGAGTCTGTTTCTCTTTGGGTGACTCAGTGGTAAAGGTTCTGCCTGCAGTGCAGGAGATGCAGAAGATGCGGGTTCGATTCCTGGGTCGGGATGATCCCCTGGAGGAGGAAGTGGCAACCCACTCCAGTATTCTTGCCAGGATAAATCCCATGGACAGAGGAGCCAGGCGAGCTACAGTCCCTGAGGTCGCAAAGAGTGGGACACAACTGAGCACACACCCTCTGTTTCATTTGTGTCATATTTTAGATTCCACAGGTAAGTGTTATTGCATGGTGTTTGTCTTTCTCTTCCTAACTTACTTGTCTTAGTAGGATCATCTGTGCACTTATGTGAGTTTCACATCTTCTATTGGGCTTGCACAGTCATTCTACAACCTCTTTGCCTGCCCTTCCTCCCACTCTCCACAACTCTAGTGGATGATACCTTCTGTCTCATCAAACCTTGAGCATCTTTTTTCCCATCCTAACTCACAGATGATGTTTTTGCTTACTGTTTCATAAGGACAATACCAGCAATCACAAGCTCTCATCCTGCTCTTTACCCACCTAGCCCAGAACACCTGACCTGCCTGCCTGCCTCCTTCCTATTTCCTTTGTCTGCATCTACTTAGGGGGCTCCAGCTCCCTGTCTCCCTCTCCTGCACTGTCTTAATTTTTTTTTTTTTACCTTTTATTGGCACATGTCCCTTAACATACAAATAGACTATTATTTCTCCTTCTCCTGATCCCACATTCTCATCCAACCGCTGCGCCTGCCCTCTGCTCTCCACTCAGAGACTCCGCACAACTGTCCTTTGTGTTTGCTCTCTCCAGTCTCTCTGATTTTATTCTCTCTAAACTCACGCTTGTGAAGCTTTGTGTCACCACCCCTCTCTACCAAAATCATGCCTGCAATGTCTCCAATGAATGCACACAGAGGTTCCTCGGAATCCTTCGGGACTGGTCCAGGACTGCCTTGGGTACCAAAATCTGAGGATGCTCAATTTGAGTTTGTATATAAAATGATGTAGTACATGTATGGCTAAGTCAGGTGTCTGATTCTCTGATCACACCCGTCATCAGTGTTGGACAGAGCTCACCCTGTATCTCCTCCTGCTGTACTGTTTCCACCTCTTCATAGATCATTACACTGTTTCCAGTTTCCTCCCACCTCAGTCCCCTTTACTGCTTCCTCCTTCTCTCTTGGACATGGAATTATGGGAGTATCGCTAGGGTCATTCCCATTTTTAATCAAGACCTCTTTATCCAGGCTTGGAAGTAATGGTGCTCATATCTCCCTCATCAACATTCATTCATCTTGCAAGCTCAGCCGGTTGCATGGCTTCTTTGGCTCAGAAATCTATCCAGCCCCTGTATCTAACCTGAGATCCTTTCTTGAATATCCAACTGCCTCCTCAGCCTTTCCATTTGAATGATTGGAGTTACCTCCTAAGTACTCTCCTGAAGTCTGCTTTCAGCACAGCAGTGAGCTAACTCTTTCTAAATATATTCAAATAATAACATGGTTCTGCTTGAAACTCTGCAATGGGCCCCCACCTGGGCTGCTAGAATTCAGTTCAGTCAGTTCAGTCACTCAGTCACATCCGACTCTTTGTCACATCATGGATTATAGCATGTCAGGCTTCCTTGTCCATCACCAATTTTCGGAGCTTGCTCAAACTCATGTCCATCGAGTCGGTGATGCCATCCAACCATCTCATCCTCTGTCATCACCTTCTCCTCCTGCCTTCAATTTTTACCAGCATCAGGGTCTTTTTTTTTAATCAGGTGGCCAAAGTATTTGAGCTTCAGCTTCAACATAAGTCCATCCAATGAATATTCAGGACTGATTTCCTTTAGGATTGACTGGTTTGATCTCCTTGCAGTCCAAGGGACTCTCAAGAGTCTTCTCCAACATTACAGTTCAAAAGCATCAATTATTTGGCACTCAGCTTTCTTTATAGTCCAGCTCTCACATCCATACATGACCACTGGAAAAACCATAGCTTTGACTAGACGGACCTTTGTTGGCAAAGTAATGTCTCTGCTTTTTAATATGCTGTCTAGGTTGGTCACAGCTTTTATTTGCCAGAATTAGCAAATAAAAATAATTGAATGACTGTGTATTATCTTATTTGAATAATTAAGATCCTATTGGTTGTGGATGTATCTACTTTTCTATACTGTAACAGTTTTAGTTTCAGCATTACCCCCTCAGTAGCCTTGTTGAAATCAGCTGAAAGAATGAGAATTTTTAAAGAAGGAGGTAGAGATGAAGGGAGTAAAGATGGTTCCAGAGCACAGGATACTTAGGGCAAAGGGTGGCAGTGTGGGGGGACAGGATAAGGACAAGACAGAAAACATGTGGGAAGATACCTAATCATGTGCCCTGATCTTTAATAAGCTCAATTGTCACTTGGCCTCTTCTGAGTATCCTAGAAAGTCTGGTATTTCTCCATGCAGAACATACTGTTTTTGTTTTGTTTTTTTATGATCCAGTGAATTGACTCTGGTTGGAAGAGTTTTGCCTTTTGTATACATGTGATTGTTGCCTTTTCTAAAATAACTTAAAAAAAATTTTTTTTTCTATATTTTTGGCCTTGTCAAGCTGCATACAGAATCCTAGTTCCCTGATCAGGGATCGAATATCCACCCCCAACACTGGAAGAGTGATGTATTAACCACTGAGCCACCCGGGAGAAGTCCCTGTTGACCTTTTCCAAATAACTCTCAGCCCTTCTCACTTGGCAGACATAGCTGTCCAGTAACCCAGTTACTTAGGCCAGATGCTCCTGTTCAAGAAGGGAAATGCATCCAGAAGATGCCCGTCTTCTCAAAGTGATGACCAAAGGGGCTACTTTTAGAGGTTTATTAACCTTAAATTAGGGAACATAGAGGAAGTCTCAGGCTGGCTGTTTTCCAGTCTCAGACTGTTTGTGATGTCAGTTCTTTTTTGTTTTATGGCTTAGCTCACAGGAGCCGTCATAGCCCCATGCTGTCAGGGCTCATTTCTACATTGTGCTACCCACACTGAAAAATTAACAGTACAATAGATCACTGTATACACAAATGGTATAATCACATTTTTAACAATCTTCCCTTTATGAACATTTTTTTAACTTTTTTTATGAACATTTTTTATTTTGATTTTACTTCCTCTAATCATATTGCTGCAATCAGTATTCTTGAATTGTACCTCTGATTATTTCCTTAGGATAAACTTCTGAACATAAATTTATAAGATCTTAGAAAACAGGCATTTTTAAGGCTTGTGGAAAATATCATCCGACTGTCCTCCAGAGATGCTCTTATACTTTATTTCCATACAACTTATGGGAAGGGTATTCTCTGTCACTCTCTACCTACAGAGAATATGAATTCTTCTCTGTCTTCAAATTCCTTTTCTTCAGTAGGCCTCTTGTTTTCTGATTGGAAATACGCACGTGCTCTCAAGGCACTTAGTTTTTGAACAGTGCTGCAGTCCTTAGCCAGGGAACATTGGTTTGTCCATCAGGAGCTCAGTGGCTGTCTTCTCCATCACCCCTGCCAAGCACTTGCAGCATATAGTACAGTTTGCAGGGCAGTGTTAGTTTCATCTGCCCCATTTTCAAAGCCATGTCTCACTGACATCAATAGAAGGAAAAGATATTTCAGCTGTGTTTAGGAATAACAGTAGCAACTTTTCACAAAAATGTTCTCTTTTTTTCCCCACCTTGCATGATTTTTTTTGACAGAGTTCCATGTAATGCAGTTTCATCTTAGTGCAGTGACTGGTGTGAAAGAAAGAATGTGTAACTGCTTATACCTTTATTTTTTGAAAGTGTTGGGATGTGTGGACAGTCATGAAAGACTGTATCATTGGCTTCCCTGGTAGTTCAGTGGTAAAGAATCTGCCCACAGTGCGGGAAACACAGGTTTGATCCCTGGATTGGGAAGATTCCTTGGAGAAGGGAATGGCTACCCACTCCAGTATTCTTGCCTGGAGAATTCCATGGACAGAGGAGACTGTCAGGCTACAGTCCAAGGGATCGCAAAGAATCAGACATGACTGAGTGACTAACACTTTCACTTTCAGGTGTATCACAGAGTGATTAATAATGTAAAAGAAAAATGGCCTCATACTCCATAAAATAATTGTCCTTTGCATTTTCCTCCATAGCTGTCTTGTTATTTTATAGAAATTTGTTTTAATACACTGTCATATACTGTTGTTAAAATTTCAGTTACACAGTAGGTCTGATGAGTGAAATTTTGCATTTTTCATGGGTTTCCTGTTTGTTTCATTTCATAGCAAGACTTTTTAGACGAGCAATTTGAATTCAGAAAACTGAAACTAGAGATGTTAGTTATGAACATTACTATACTTTTTTCAAGTTTTTCAGCATAGAGTTATTCATAGTCATGAACATACCCAGACTTGCATTTACTGAACTTGTTGCTCTAAATGCCCATTTCTCCCCTAAAACAGCTGCTTAATATAAAGAAGTTTGAACAAGGATGTTCCCTGTGGGTTAGGGCAGGCTCTGATGTGCCCTGTCAGTGTTGTAAGGATATTGAGCCTGGTGTCAATGAACATGGACTAAATAGCTAAATCACTCACTCCATGCAACACAAAACAGCATGAATCAGGAACTAGACTTTTAAAAGTAATTGATGTTGAGTAAAACTGACAAAATAGGGATAACAAAATGTACAATTAAAAATGTATTTGATAATTCTTTAAGTCTGTACAATAGCTCAATTGTTTATTAGAATGTTCAATTATACTCTTTTACTCAATTCTCAATTCTTTCAATGCCAGCAAATTTGGAAAATTCAGCAGTGGCCACAGGACTGGAAAAGGTCAGTTTTCATTCCAATCCCAAAGAAAGGCAATGCCAAAAAATGCTCAAACTACCACACAATTGCACTCATCTCACACACTAGTAAAGTAATGCTCAAAATTCTCCAAGGTAGGCTTCAGCAATATGTGAAATGTGAACTTCCAGATGTTCAAGCTGGTTTTAGAAAAGGCAGAGCAATCAGAGATCAAATTGCCAACATCTGCTGGATCATGGAAACAGCAAGAGAGTTCCAGAAAAACATCTATTTCTGTTTTATTGACTAAGCCAAAGCCTTTGACTGTGTGGATCACAATAAACTATGGAAAATTCTGAAAGAGATGGGAATACCAGACCACCTGATCTGCCTCTTGAGAAATCTGTATGCAGGTCAGGAAGCAACAGTTAGAACTGGACATGGAACAACAGACTAGTTCCAAATAGGAAAAGGAGTCCATCAAGCCAGTATATTGTCACCCTGCTTATTTAACTTATATGCAGAGTACATCATGAGAAACGCTGGACGGGAAGAAACACAAGCTGGAATCAAGATTGACGGGAGAAATATCAATAACCTCAGATATGCAGATGACACCACCCTTATGGCAGAAAGTGAAGAGGAACTAAAAAGCCTCTTGATGAAAGTGAAAGAGGAGAGTGAAAAAGTTGGCTTAAAACTCAACATTCAGAAAACTAAGATCATGGCATCTGGTCCCATCACTTCATGGGAATAGATGGGGAAACAGTGAAAACAATGTCAGACTTTATTTTTCTGGGCTCCAAAATCACTGCAGATGGTGACTGCAGCCATGAAATTAAAAGACGCTTACTCCTTGGAAGGAAAGTTATGACCAACCTAGATAGCATATTGAAAAGCAGAGACATTACTTTGTCAACAAAGGTCCGTCTAGTCAAAGCTATGATTTTTCCAGTGGTCATGTATGGATGTGAGAGTTGGACTGTGAAGGAAGCTGAGTGCCGAAGAATTGATGCTTTTTAAGTGTGGTGTTGGAGAAGACTCTTGAGAGTCCCTTGGACTGCAAGGAGATCCAACCAGTCCATTCTGAAGAAGATGAGCCCTGGGATTTCTTTGGAAGGAATGATACTAAAGCTGAAACTCCAGTACTTTGACCACCTCGTGCGAAGGGTTGACTCATTGGAAAAGACTCTGATGCTGGGAGGGATTGGGGGCAGGAGGAGAAGGGGATGATGGAGGATGAGATGGCTGGATGGCATCACTGACTCAATGGATGTGAGTCTGAGTGAACTCCGGGAGTTGGTGATGGACAGGGAGGCCTGGCGTGCTGCGATTCATGGGGTCGCAAAGAGTTGGACACGACTGAGTGACTGAACTGAACTGAACTAAACTGAACTCAATTCTTTTACAATTTTGTAATAAAAGTAGTATCATCCAGGCCTTAAACAGTGATCCCTACAGACACTCACATAAATGACATAGTCACTGTGTAATCTATGGAAATGCTCCATTTTCTTGGGCTAGTGGGAATGGCTCTCCTGCTTTGAAGCAGAGACCATGGTTTACACCATCTGCCCTCTGAGGGAGGGCTAGGAAGGGGTGCCTTTCCCCTGATAGAAGGAAGGATGGCAGGAGTGTGAGTGGCAGATTTCAAGAAGCATAAGAACTATACAAAAGTTATGATATCAGTACAGACCTCTCCCATTGGGTTCCACTGGTTATCTATAGCATCTTTCAAAACAGGCCATTTTTTTAAAAAATGTAATGTTTAAAAGAAGGTATATGTTTCAGAAAAAGTAAAATTTAAATAGTATTTTAACTATACTCTCTTTACCCTTTGTGGTAAAATTGTATAAATTCAGTCAACAAAGGGAAAGGCAAAAACAGGCAGGCCAGCTAGAAGACTGTTAAAGGTGGTGACTTGGATGTTAGGGTGGTAGCCATGGAAGTGGTGAAAAGTGGTCAGATCCTCTTTGGGGTGGTTGGTCCTGAGACCAACTTTGTGTCGGAAGCAATGCTCCAACACAAGCTGGATGTACTACCTACCACTCGACTCAGATTCCTCGGGTAAGAGTTCAGTCCCACAAGACTGCCTCCCTCCCCACCTCAGAAACTGTCACCTGGGCTTCTGACCAACCAGCTACAGTTGGGAGGTTCCAACAGCTTCCTCCATTTTGGAAAGCAATAGTGAGTTCAGATGTCACCAGTCCTCTGACTTAACTGCCCAGAGATCAGAGGTCCCCATGACCCTCTCCTCAGATTCCATTAATTTGTTATAACGGCTCACAGAACTCAGAGAAATATTTTGCTTACTAGATGATCAGTTTATTATAAAAGGATAAAACTCAGGAAAAGCCAGATAGAAAGAAGCTCAGGGTGAGGTATGAGGAAATGCCTCTGGGCTTCCATGCCCTGAGCTCACCTCTCTCCCAAAATGTCCACATGTTCACCAACCCAGAGCTATCTGAACCCCACCCTTTGGGGTTTTCATGGAGGCTTCATTTCATAGTCATGATTGATCAAACCATTGGCCATTGACAGTACATTCACCCTCCTGCTTCTCTCCCTTCCCTGAAGGTGGGGGGAGGTGGGGAGGAGGGGAGGACAAAGGGGAAGGGAGGTGACAAGAGACTCAAACCCCTAGTCACCTGGTTGGTTCTCCTGGCAATCAACCCCTCTTAGGTGCTGCCAAGAGTCACCTCATTAACATAGCAAAAGACACACTTACTGCTCTCAGAAATTGCAAGGGTTTTAGGAACTCTGCAGAAACAGAACGAATACCAAACCTGTATTTCTAACTGTAAATCATGTTATCAGAGATACTAACCCTTGTCTGACAGTAGAGCCGAGATAAGGTGGGAAGCAGGATGCAGGCAAAGGAGAGGAGCAGAGGACAACTCCACACGATTGTCCATTTTTCCATGGTAGCCACAGGTGCAGGCTACAAATAGGAAGGTGCTGTTAGCATGTAAGTCACAGGGAACGTGCAAAGCTCCATGAGGTCACACAAGGAAGGAATACAGGTAGAAATTAGGTGAGGTCCAAGCCTGGAGGTGGGTGACTAGGAGCGCCCAGCCAGGAGCACAACTCAGGAGACTCATCTCTCCAGGTGAGAAGGATGGATGGAGCCAGGTGTCAAGATGGACTCAGAAAATGTGCTGCAGGGGTGGGGGTGACGTTGTTGGCCCTCATACTTTCAGTTCAGTTCAGTCACTCAGTTGTGTCCAACTCTTTGCCACCACGTGGACTGCTGCATGCCAGATTTCCCTGTCCATCACTAACTCCCGAAGCGTGCTCAAACTCATGTCCATTGAGTCGGTGATGACATCCAACTATCTCATCCTCTGTCGTCCCCTTCTCCTCCTGCCTTCAATCTTTCACAGCTTCAGGGTCTTTTCCAAGAGTCAGTTTTTAGCGTCAGGTAACCAAAGTATTGTAGTTTCAGCTTCAGCATCAGTGCTTCCAATGAATATTCAGGAGTGATTTCCTTTAGGATTGACTGATTGGATCTCCTTGCAGTCCAAGAGACTCGCAAGAGTCTTCTCCAACACCACAGTTCTCATACTTTACATCCTTGCTAATTACCTCCATTAGATGATCTCATTTTCCCCTCAAAGTGGGACTTCTTATTACTGTCCCCAGTCTAAGCTACTTGCTCACACTTTTTATATTTTCAAGTAATTAAAAAAAAATTTTATTGGAATATATTTGCTTTACAGTGTTGTGTTAATCTCTATTGTACAGGAATCAACTGTATGTATATATACAACCCCTCCCTCCTGAACCTCCCTTCCCTACTTCTCACCCTTCTAGGTCATCACAGAGCACTGAGTTGAGTTCCCTGTGCTATATATAGCAGTTTCCCACTAGCTGTCTGTTTTCCACATGGTTGTCAAGCTATTTTAAAATAAATTACTCTGGACTAATTTTTTTGCCCCAAGTATGATCTTCCACCAATATTTGAATGAGGTTGAGGGTCTTATCTGACTATTCAGTTTATTGAACAGATGATAGAAAATATCCACTAATATAGATGCCATTTCTCAGCTAGGTCCCCACAAAACATTCTGCAAGTTACCCTTAATGACTGTTAAATATTACATTGAATAAATATTGAATTGCAAGGAAAATTTCTGTAAGAAAGAGCCTTAAGGATTCTTGTTTGAGTTGCACAAGGGTTGCATGGAAGGAGTGTTTTTCTTTTAACAGTTCTTAGCTTGCCTCCTTTTTCGTCCAAAGTTCCTTTCTGTTAGTTCTTTCTTGAGAACGGAAACAAGAAATCCACAAGTATTCACTATAATAAGATTAGGGGGAAACTCCCATGGTACTTTATTGTCAGACACTAGTAGCTGCTAGATGTTGTTTCAGCTTCTTAGGGCCTGTCACATTTTTTGATTCAGAGGAATCATTTTTAAGATCGCAGAGGAGGGAGGAGGGTTCAGGATGGGGAACACATGTATACCTGTGGCGGATTCATTTTGATATTTGGCAAAACTAATACAGTTATGTAAAGTTTAAAAATAAAATAAAATTAAAAAAAAAAAAAAAGATCGCAGTAGGAAAAAAAAAAAAAAAACCTTCATTTTGGCTTCCCACAGATGCCATTGTGGAAATGCTATTTAACTTCCTATGGATCCTAGCTTTCAGTCTAGATTGTTACTGTTAATCCACAGTTTTACCTCAGGAGTGGAAACCAGTTCTGATTCCCCAGCCTGCAGTCAGCTGTCTTGGAAGGCCTGGTTTCTGGGAGACCTTCCACCCTGAGGTGCTGGCATGAGGTGGAAACTCTTTAAGTGGGGTGACTATAAACCAGGAACTTTAGGTCAGAAGGAGTGGGGATAATGGTGTTGTGATTGCAAGTCTAGTCAGGTGGTGGTTTTTTTGCACTGATTGGAACATGGGGCCAGTAACAGTCTCATCCACTAATTTAGTAAGAAACTGCTTCTAACATAAACATTCGTCTTTTTTTTTTTTACCTTTTCAACAAAGCCAGCCATCTCTTTTTCCATATTTGGGCCCAGGCAGAACAGGGCTGCAACTCAGGGTTTGCCTGAAACCAGGAAGGCAAGATTTGAGCCTCGAAATGACAGCTTTTAAGTGCTGGAGGATAAACATGATTCTCTTTTCAGCCTGGATGGTCGCTGGGATTGGCTGTGTAGACAAACGAAGGTTTATTCCATGGCCAAGCTCTCTGAGTAAGAGCCGCTCAGTGTTACAACTCAACGTGAATGCAACTGGCCACTTTCCCGAGGATTTATCACTTAAATATATAATCTGCATCACTCACCCAGTATTAAAACATCTGTTCTTGAGTATGAATGCAAACATCTGATTTTCTTTGCTAGCTTAAAACTAATTTAAAAACCTAACCCAGATAACTTTGGGGATGGATTCAGATATGAGCACGAGGAAGAAGCGTGTTTAAGTGAATTGTTCCATAGCATTCTTGTGTCTTTACAGCACCTCCTGTCAGTCATTCCTGGCAGAAATTTTTGTCTGCAGGCACTGTCTGTTTCTTAAGCTCTTTGAAAGGCAGCCCTGTGCTCAATATATCAGCTTGACATGATGTAACTGAGATTGGATGATGTAACACAAGGCTGCAAAAGGCTGAGTGCTTTTTCCTTTTCCCTTACCTGGATGATCATGTTTTTGTTCTTTTGTGTTTTAATTACTACAACAATAAAACCTAAACTGCATTCCTAATACTCCTGTCAGGTATGATTGAAGTGAAGGCTCCTTATCAGTTTGAAATGTCCTGTATGCCTGGCTAGAAAAACTGCAGCATAAATCTTTGCAGGTCTTAAATGTTTGCAGCAGTTGCTATGCTACTCAAGGTAAACATTGGTGTGTGTGTGTTTGTCCAAGGAAGGTTCATTGTCAATGTTATATTTTTAAGATGGCGCTCGCCAGAGAAATCCTAATAAAAAGACAAGCTCTGTTTTTTTTTTTTTGAGATAAGTGTTTATTGTAGAATTACAAGCAGTTCAGATAGTACTATTCCAAATAGGAAGTCAGCTTTTCTTTTTCTGAAAAAAGAGATGATAATTAATGCAAAAGATATCTAAGGTAGCCATCAAAATACAAAACCACCAATATGCTGATTTTTAAATGAACCTGTAGAAGTCAACAGAGGAACTAACTTGCTGTCTTGAGCTTATAACACCCATCCACATGGGCCTTACCTCATCCAAACACATGGGCTATCTGTTATGTTTCAATAATGAAAGTAGAAATATATTTGTTTTTCATTTCTTTCCTACTAGGTTCCCTTTTTATGGTCCACACTCACCAGGACTTGTTTGAACATTGTTGAGTTGCTTATGTGATTCTTGATAGCAAATTCTCAGTTTGGCTTTGTTTTGGCAAAGGGAAAAAGTCTCTGCTGTGAAACAGAATACTTGGCATGTAAACGTTAAGCTTCCCAAGAGCGAGAATTCTGGTCTGTTTTGCTCACAGTGCCCACGTGATGAGCTTTTTAATAAATGTTTGTTAAATGACTTAATGGACATGGTATAACATTAACCTCTGCTTGCTGCTGTAATCAATATTAAGTCGGGAATTCCATGACAGTGTGTTTTAGTCTGCCAGGGCTGCTGTTACAAAGTACCACAGGCTGGGTGGCTTAAACTTCAAATTCATTTTCTCACGGTTCTGGAAGCTGGAAGTTGGAGATCAAGGTGTCAGCAAGATTGGTTTCTTACGAGGCCTCTTTCCTTGGCTAGTAGACAGGCACCTTCTCCCAGTGCCTTCAAGTGGGCTTTCCTTTGTGCATGTCTGTGTGTCCAAATGTCTTGTTCTGTGAAGGACTTCTTCCTACAAATTTCTTCTTCTTTCAAACCCAGAACCCAGAATTGCTAGATCAAATGGCAGTTCAATTTTTCATTTTTTGCTAACCCATGAGCTAAACAAATTTACATACCCACTAACAGTTCACAAGAATATTTTGGAAATGACACAGAAAGCACAACAACAAAAGCAAAAATCAAACAAGTAGGACTTTAACTAAAAACAAAGCTTCTGTACATCAAAAGTGAAGTGAAGTCGTTCAGTCGTGTCCGACTCTTTGCGACCCCATGGAATGTAGCCTACCAGGTTCCTCCATCCATGGGATTTTCCAGGCAAGAATACTGGAGTGGGTTGCCATTAAGGCACTAAAAATCAAAAGGCAACCTGTGAAATGGGATAAAACATGTGCATACCAGACATTGGATAAGGTGTTGATATACAAAATGTGTAGAGAACTCATGAAACTCCATAACCAATGAAATAATACAAAAATCCAACTTTAAGATGGGCAGAGAAGTTTAATAGAAATTTTTCCAAAGAAGACAGACAAATGGCCAACAGTACATGAAAAGATGCTGAACATCACTCACCATTTGGGAAGTGCATACCAAAGCCACAGTGAACTATTACCTCACACCTGTTAGGACGGTCATCGTCAAGAAGACAAGAGAGGGAGTGTTGGCAAAAGTGGGGGAAATACGGACTCTCCTGTATCCTGCAATGACATAAAATTGTTAATTTAAAGGCAGAAAAGAAACTTAAAGGCACTGGGTGTAGCAGCCCTGCTTTACAGAGGGGAAAACTGAGGCTCTCATGGGTTACAGTGTTTGTGGAAATTCCCTCTCCTGACGTAGTAGCTCCAGGGGTACACCAGAGGCTCCCTAACTCCTCATCAGGCTCTTTGCTCACATCATGTCATGACTCAGACTGACCTTCTTTGAGGACCTGAGAAGACTTCATCTTGTGTAGGATCATGACACATGATCCTGACATTCTAGAAATGGTTGGACAGGACAATTCATTGCACAGAGATTTCAGATCTCTTTTCTCCTCTTTCACTATCTGTCTTTGCAAAGTTCTGTGCCCAAAAAGGTTTAGGCTAGGATTAAGTTCTGCATTGGGAAAGACTGAAGGCAAATGGAGAAGGAGGCAGCAGTGGATGAGATGGTTAGATAGCATCACCGACTCAATGAACATGAATTTGAGCAAACTCCAGGAGATAGTGGAGGACAGGGGAGCCTGGCATGCTATAGTCTATGAAGTCCCAAAGAGTGGGACACGACTTAGCGACTGAACAACAATAATAGGATTAGGTTTTCTACCACGTTATTGCTGCAGAGCTGCAGTTAATAGCAGAAAAGCCCTTTTCTGGCTTATTGAAGTAGGGATATTGATTTAGCTAGTACATTACGGAAACCAGGAAACTCTGCTTGCTATTTCTGGCCATTGTCATCCACTGGGTAGTCTCAGCACGATCCATAGCCTAGAAGTAGGTGTCTGTTTCCATAGTGACTAAAGGAACTATTCAAGCCACTCTGCTCAATCATGTCTTTTTTTAATTTTGTTTTTAATTGGAAGATAATTACTTTACAATATTGTGATGGCTTCTGCTATACATCAGCATGATTCAACCATAGGTATACATATGTCCCCTCTCTCTTAAGCCTCCCTTACACCTACCTCCCCACCCCACTCCTCTAGGTGTTTTTATACAGCAGAGGTATTGTTAGAATTTGCTAGGCACTTAAAATGGGAGAAAGGCACTGAGCTTGTCTGGAAAGTGGAGTTTTTGGTTCAAGGAGAAATGAAAGATTAAAAACAGTAGAAGATATCTTTCCCTCTAACTTCTTTTTTTCTTCTGCTCCCCCTTTTCTCTGAAAATCCCTTTGGACTACTTAGAAAAGCAGAACCTCAAAAGTGAACAATCTGAATGTTCCTTGAACCAGTGGGTGGGTGACAGTCATGAGAAAGCCCTTAAAAAAGAAAAGCACCACTTCCTCTCTTCTGTCCGGGGGATTGAATGTTTGAATCCAAGGGGAAGTAAGTTATTTCTCCCCCCGCCTTTTTTTTTTTTCTTTAGATGGGGACTTCCCCGTGTGCCTACATGTATGCGTGTGTGTGTGGTTATCTTTTTTAAGCATTATCTTATTTTAATTTATATCTTTAAAAGTGTGGACACAGCACAAGTAGCTGCATGCAGTAACAGTTGTCAGGTGGTTTGGTTCCCTTGGTCACTTGAGGGGATTGATATTCAGATACCTCACTGAACTCAGGATGTGCATATTCTGTTTGTCCAACATTACAGAACTATTTTGTTTTTCTTTAACTGTATAGCTACTTTAAACTTTATCTCAGCAGGACTGATTTTAGTTGGGACTTTTCATTGTTCTTGAAGGAATTCACTACATTTCCAACAGACTTGGAAGCAAAATAAATCAACTCCAGAGCATAAATAATTCTATATCCTGCCTAAAATATACATCCATAACCTGACACTTTAATGAATAATATATTGATACATTTTGTGTCGGCTTTCTATACATTTATTCTCTGTATGTAGATTGATGCAATTGATTTGTATCATCATAGTCATGAGTCATAACTCAGTTATTCTTTGAGTAATACACATTTTGGCTGATAGTTTGAAATATTTCAAAAACATGGCATCAACTTTTTCACATTATAAACTACATCAATATTAACCAAATTGGTTAACCTAGTAATGAACACTTTTATTAGGTAATTGTTTATTTATATATAAATCACAGTTCAGTTCAGTTGTTCAGTCATGTCTGACTCTTTGCGACCCCATAAATCACAATAGTACTCTGTCAAAGCAATTTTTCATTTCTTAGGCAATTAAAAACTTCTGGTAGTAAAGAGAAATATATTAAATTTGTTTTTTACTCTTAAAAGTTGGTTATAATAATGGAAAACATCATAGTGCTAATAGTTTAGCCAGAATTTTGACATTCTTGAAAGTAGATCTTTAAAATAAGAATGAAATCAGTGTTGACCAAAACTGCCACATTCATTTCTACTGATCAGCCTTTATAAACCCCCTACCACCACCACCACAGGCAAGAGGAGCTCTGGACCCACGAAGCTACGAGTCCCAACAGAGGCTTGTCTGCCCCAGAGAACGAATGTCCTTTTTTCTGAGTGACAGTGGAGCTTCTGCTTTTCAACCCCGGTGCCCATAGCATAGTCCAGAGAGGGGGTCTTTTCCAGATTAACACAATTGCTGTATTTAGGGCCTCCGTGGCTCTGTTACTGGAGGAGTTTTCATGGATGAGTTGGGTTTCAAGGAAGGCTGTTATAAATGGTCAAGATTTATTGTGCAGATCACAAGACAGAGTTGTGCTCATGGGAGCAGGGCAACAGCGTTAGCAAGGGTACAGGTCAAGGTCAGGAATACGACATGTGCAGCAGTCAGTAAGGAGACTAGATTGATTGGGACAAAATGTGCTTGTCTTTGATGAGTGGAGGATTAGATGGGAAAGGTGAGTGAGGGTCAGGTGGTGAAGCTCCTGAGTACAGGGTAAGGAATTTGGATGTTATCCTCCAGATGAGAAATCACTCTAGGCATTTGTCCAGATTCATCCCGTGATCGGCGATAGCTTATTTTAGGTAGATTAATCCAGGGTTATGCAGCATAGGATAAAAGGAATAAGGGAAGATTGAAGACAAGGAGACAGATTTACAGGCTCCTAAATATAGTCCGTGGTTTTCAGCTTCTGCCTGAGACCTGAGTAATGAAGATGAAAAGGAAGAGCTGATATGATAGTGTTTTTTTTAATTACAGCAAATGTTATCATTTTTACCTGATCTCCAGAAAGAATCCATACTTATTATAGAAAATGCTTAAAATACACAGTTATAAGGAAGAAAATGAAAATCACCTGTTCTCATTAAAACTATATATGAATACTCTTGACATTTTAGGCATTTTTAATTTTTTGTTTTGTTTTGTTTCAAAGTATGTGGGTTGAAATCATGGTAAAATAATGCTAAGTTAAAAGAGCTTGGATTACTTATCATTTACTATGTTTTAGACATTTATTTCTTAGTAAAAAATTCTAGAGGACTGCATTTTTATTGCAGTATGCTTGATTTACAGTGTTATGTCAGTTTCTAGTATAAAGTGAATTATATATATATGTATATGTATACCACACATACATGTATATATCGATAGATAGTCTTTTCTGTTATGGTTTATTGCAGGATATTGAGTATAGTTTCCTGTGCTATATAGTAGTAGGTCCTTATTATTTATCTAGTTTATATATAATAACATGTATCTATTAATCCTAAACTAATTTATCCTTCATCCTCTTTGGTAACTGTAAGTTTGTTTTCTATGTCTGTAAGTCTATTTCTGTTTTGTAAATAAGTTCATTTGTATCAATTTTTAGATTTCATGTATGAATTATATCATATGGCGTTTGTCTTTCTCTTTCTGACTTATTTCACTTAGTATGACAACCTCTAGGTCCATTCATGTTGCTGCGGAGAACAGTATTTTGTTCTTTTCATGGCTGAGTAACATTCCACTGTATACATGTACCACATCTTCTTTATCCATTCATCTGTCAATGGACACTTAGATCTTACTAGAGAACCTCATTTTTAGTGTCTGTCCCACTATTTCAGATTATGAGTGCAACGTTATTAGCTATTCCACTATCGTAAGTCTAGATTGTTACCAACTTTTTGTTATTATGGATTTTACTGTAATACATCAGTCAATGTAAATGCTTTATTTCATACTACTCGTCTTCCTTCCTCTGTAAGTAAATAAATAAACTTTAAAGGTGAGGTGGAGCATTTGTTCCTGTATTTATTTTGTCTATTTTTATTTCAGTTCTGGTCTACCACACCTCACCCTTAGCCCACTTTAAAAACTGGGGAAGGAGATATTACTTTTGAACTTTTCCTGAAATCATTGCCTTATTTTGATGCTTGTCATTTAAAATGGTGTATTTTAATCCATGGTTCTATACCTGAGCATTTTAGGTTGTTTTGATTTGCTCCTTTTCAGCACTGATGAATTGATATTCCTGCATACATACTTCATGTGCACAAATAAAAGGCTATAACCTTGAAACTGAATTGTAGGGACATGGGATGTATCCATCTTCAACTCTAGTATCCTGTGCACATCAGTTACATCAACTGCAGTGGTACCAATTAATACTCACTTCTGCAGGCAGACCAGAGAGATTTCAATTCACTCACATCCTTGGCAATCCTTTCTTTTAAATGCTCACCAATCTCCTGTAAGTGAAATAGTATCTCTTTTGTGTATATGATGTCTAGTGGCCATTCAAACTTCTTGTCTGGAATGTGCCCATTTTCTATTGAGTTTGTTTTATTTCTCTATCCTGTGGCAGGTATGTGGTTTGCCAAGGTATTCTCCCAGTGTCTGTATTTTAACTCTGCTTACTTAAAAATTTTAGGCAAATTTATCAAAGTTCTCTTTTATGGTTTGGATGTTTCCTATCTTGATTAACAAGTTCTTCTCCAATGTCAAAGGTGTTTCACTTACAATTTATTCATATTCTTCATGGATCAATCACTTTATATTTAAGTTTTAATTCCTCTGACAATCATTAATAAACCCGCCAGGTGATTTCCCAGAATGAGGAAGATGAAAAGTGGAAAACAAAGGAAAAAAATGATAAACTCTTTTAAGGCTTCCATTGTTAAGTCCATGACTGGACCACAGAGGCATCATCTGTTTTGTGTAACAGCAGGTACCCACACCCACCATGGTTTGTGTTAACAAAAGTGGATGTCTTCCCCATTGAAAATCTTCCACAGAAACTCCGTCCAAGTTCATCTACATGAAGTCTTTGCAAAGTATCAATTATTACTGGTCATTGAGGTTGAATAAAATTTCACTTCCCCGTGTTTTCAGCCATAGTCTCACTACCTAACCCCGTGCCTGAGTCCAGAAGGCATGTGTTGTCATTTTTGCAGCAGAGTCCACCTGACACTGGCTTCCTTTTGCTTTCAGCAGCTCACAGAAACTGTGAGTCCGTCCTCGCTGCCCGCCTCAGCCTTGCCACTGGACCTCCTGAATAACGCTGTCACTGCCTTCAGCACCTTGGAAGACCTCATTCGGTATCTTGAACCAGACAGATGGCAGTTAGACTTAGAAGATCTCTACAGGCCCACTTCTTTGCAACTGCTGGGCAAGAATTTCGTGTTTGGAAGAAAATCCAGAGGTAAGCTCTCTCTTCAGGTTAGAACCTCATCTAATTTTCTTAGCAGCTCATGTTTCGGATTCTTCTGCCATACCGTCTAAAGAGTAGAGTTTAAAATTCTTCCTTGATAAAGTTAAATGCTGCATTTTCTTAATATTTGAGCATATTTACATATTAAATGAAAATGCACATAAAAGGAGGCTCTTCTGACTGGGTATGGGAGATTTAAAGAGATGCTTTTGCTGAAAATGCCTGTTATTTCTTTAATTCAAAAATATCATGTTGATGAAGTCCTCTGTTACATTTCACAGGAATTGTTGCTTATTCAAACAATATTTGGTGTATATTAAATTAGAGATTCAGCAGAAATTATCATAGCTGCTGAGCCATGTTTGAGGCTAGAAAAGGGGAAAGCTCTATTAAAATCTTTGTCTAGCATGTCTCCTGAATCAGAATTATATCCATTTCCATTTCCTAAGCCTAGAAACTTTTCTAAATACTATGAAAAATAACCATGGCTCCCCAGAAAACAGACCTAGTAGTTTCCAAGATAGGAATCACTTTAAGAAAATAATGCTCTAAAGGAACTCACACCATGATGATTCTTTCTCTGTATAAATATGTTTGAAATGATCCCTTTTGACTATATGAGCGTATCTCCTTCCAAGAGTGAAAGTGTTGATAATTAAACTTAATTCCACATGGTCAAGAAATTGGAAATAATGGTAACAGAATTTGCTGTAAGGTCCGCTAACTTTCCTAGTAACATTAACATTGGAAAGCATCCCTGTCAGACACAAATGAAAATGCAACTGGCTAATTATAATACCCTCAGAAAATCTGTTTCAGTCTGTCAGATACTTTAAAATCTACCTAGGGTCTTTTACAAATGGAAGAACAGTCTGTAGAATGTCTATAGAAAGCAGAATATTTAGTTAATTTGAGCAACTCACAGAGGCAGATTACATCAGATGTGTTCTTCAGAAAGAAACCCTATTCCCACCCTTTTCTCCTTAGGCTGCAGCCCTTCTGATCAGAACCTTCCATCTCAGCAAATCCTGTTGAGACTTGCCCAGCATGGTATTCTGCTGGGCCAGCAGCCCCGGTTTCCTCTCAGCAATATTGGAAATCTTGTCCAGAGGCAGCAAAATCTTGTCCAGATCCCGAAAGCTGTTACATATTTACAAGATGTGATCTTGATGAATAACTCACCAACCGCACTTCCCTTCCCTCCTGCTCAGGAACGGGAAGATGGAGATTTGTGAGGCTGGCTGCAACACCCCTGAATACAGCCTTTGTTAGCAAATTTGGAGTAGATTATCGAGTGGATCTGTAAGAAGCAGAGGGAGTCAGCTGGGTTCTGAGCTCAGATTGAGTTTTTTGACAGCTGTTCTTGGGATGGGAACCTGCACATCTCTCCTCCAGCCATGCCCATGTGCCTGTATCTCTCTGTGTGGTGCTCAGTGAAGATTTGGCCAGAGGCTAGGGTGTATTTAAAAGACCCAGCATTGAACCACATCTTTCAAATATTCATTTAACACTTTCCAAATTGAAGCCCTTTGCAGTTTGCCAAATCTATTAACTTTTTAAGCATACGGTAAGTGTGAGAAAAGCAGTGTATATTTTTGGAACTTTACATAAACTAAAATGCAGGTGTGGGATAACATCTATGTAGACAAAACCAACTCCCCTCCCCAGAGTCTTTCTACAAAGGAACGAGGAGTAAAACGTTTAAAAGCTTCTAATTAGACATCGAAAGAGATTTTCCATAGAATAAACATATCACAGTGTTACCACATTCATCTTAGAAAGACCACCCTCAGATTGCAATACAGTCATAGAATTTCTCTGGGCTGAATGTCTTAAAAGAATGAACACTGACAAAGTAAAATGTGATCATGGTTGGGTTTTTTTTTTTTTTTTTCCTTAACCAGTGTTCTCCTTTTTAGTAAAACTTGCAATATTTATGAATCTGAACAAGAAAATAGGTATTAGAAAAACAGTGTTCATTGACGACAAGCTTCACATCTTCATTCTTTAGAAAGACAAACTAATGCATGCATCGTCTTAGTAGTCACAAAAAGAAAATAAAGCGTCTGAAGGCTAAGTTTACTTTACAAATATTTTGTAGAGGGAAACTTCATAATAGTAAAGTTATACAAAAGTGTGTGTTGATGCATGATCTTTCTCTGTTTTTCTTCCTTTTTTTTTTTTTTTTGCTTAGGTGTCCTACACCATATTTGATGAATTCGTGACACCAATTATAGTCACATGACTTATTTTAATGAAGCTTAGATGAGTTTGAAGTCCTAGCAGTAGGAATCATAAATTTCAAATAACATATGCTAAATTTAAAGTCCTTCTTCAGCCCAGAGTAGACTGCATTCATGTCTTTCCGTTTCTTTATTTTCCTTTTCTTCCTCCAATTCAGTGTATTCATTCATATCTTCCTACTACAGAAAAGAAAAACTCATTTTTTTTAAGTCAGGCTTAACTAGTACTTAAAAAGGGCTTTTGACTTTTGTGTCAAACATGATAGATGAGTGGAAGCTAAGTTGAAAGTCTGTTTAAATTTTCACATTGTAGCAGGTATCATAACTTGGTTCACTTGGGAAATCCATCTAACCTTTTATTGTGGTTAAGTAAACATTTTAAAGGGAACATATACAGTCTCATTTTCTAGTTGCATGAAATGGTATGTTTAAAACTCTTTGAGGCAGATGAATATCCTTTGAAAGCTAAGAGCTTCATTCACATTCTAAAGAAGTATAAATCTTAAATAAGCATTAAAAACTTTGGCAACTGGCTTTTGTATGTGTGTGTCTGTTTTAGGTTTTCTCGCTTCTTGCCTAGATATTAACTTCTAGAGAAAAGATTCAAAGACGCTCCTATACAGCATTGACAGTTAAAGAGCAGTATGTACATAGACTGTTAGTCCAGCAAAATGAAATCAGATAAAACAGGTGACATCACTTAACCTAATTATCTCATTAATTTTATTAGAACTAAGTTGGTCTTTATGGCACTTAAAAGAATGAATTCATTTCCTCTTAAATATTTAAAAGTTTTACTTACACAGGATCATTTTTCAGATGAAAGGGAAAACTTTAGATACTCAAATAAAACAGTAATTTTTCTGTTGAATTGGAAAAAATTTTTTTAGTTGAATGAGGCTGAAAAGAATCTATTAATTTACCATTTCCTTGGTGTTTCCCTGTTCTTGACAAATTTTAGTCAATTGTATAGTTTACATGTGTTTATAATTTACAACTGCATATACAGAATCTTGTATGTGTTTCTTAAAAATACTTACCTTGACTTATTTTGACATTTTAGAAAAACTTGACCACATACACAAGTAAAACATAGCTAAAGAAAGCAAGCATTTGATTCTTACTTACCTTGTCATTTTAAAAATATTTTCAAATATTAGTCAGTTAATTTTTACAACTGGATTATTATCTGAAGTTAACTTTGGCCAGAAAATATTATTTATGATGTTGTCAGTATTAATGAAAATATATTTAACATAGCTCTTATATTTTAGATAATGTTCCTGAATTTTAATAAAACAAATGCAAAAAGTAAAATGGCTTGTCTGAGGAGGCCTTACAAATAGCTGTGAATAGAAGAGAAGTAAAAAGCAAAGGAGAAAAGGAAAGATATACCCATTTGAATGCAGAGTTCCAAAGAATAGCAAGGAGAGATAGGAAAGCCTTCCTCAGTGATCAATGCAAAGAAATAGAGGAAAACAATAGAATAGGAAAGACTAGAGATCTCTTCAAGAAAATTAGGGATACCAAGGGAATATTTCATGCAAAGATGGGCCCAATAAAGGACAGAAATGGTATGGATCTAACAGAAGCAGAAGCTATTAAGAAGAGGTGGCAAGAATAGACAGAAGAACTATACAAAAAAGATCTTCACGCCCAAGATAATCACAATGGTGTGTTCACTCACCAAGAGCCAGACATCCTGGAATGTGAAGTCAAGTGGGCCTGAGGAAGTATCACTACGAATAAAGCTAGTGGAGATGATAGAATTCCAGTTGAGCTATTTCAAATCCTGAAAGATGATGCTGTTAAAGTGCTGCACTCAATATGTCAGCAAATTTGGAAAACTCAGCAGTGGCCACAGGACTGGAAAAGGTCAGTTTTCATTCCAATCCCAAAGAAAGGCAATGCCAAGGAATGCTCAAACTACCACACAATTGCACTAATCTTACACGCTAGTAAAGTAATGCTCAAAATTCTCCAAGCCAGGCTTCAGCGATACGTGAGCCGTGAACTTCCAGATGTTCAAGCTGGTTTTAGAAAAGGCAGAGGAACCAGACATCAAATTGCCAACATCCGCTGGATCATGGAAAAAGCAAGAGAGTTCCAGAAAAACATCTATTTCTGCTTTATTGACTATGCCAAAACTTTTGACTGTGTGGATCACAATAAACTGTGGACAGTTCTGAAAGAGATGGGAATACCAGACCACCTGACCTGCCTCTTGAGAAACCTGCATGCAGGTCAGGAAGCAACAGTTAGAACTGGACATGGAACAACAGGCTGGTTCCAAATAGGAAAAGGAGTACTTCAAGGTTGTATATTGTCACCCTGTTTATTTAACTTATATGCAGAGTACACCATGAGAAATGCTGGGCTGGAGGAAGCACAAGCTGGAATCAAGATTGCTGGTAGAAATATCAATAACCTCGGATGTGCAGATGACACCACCCTTATGGCAGAAAGTGAAGAGGAACTAAAAAGCCTCTTGATGAAAGTGAAAGTGGAGAGTGAAAAAGTTGTCTTAAAGCTCAACATTCAGAAAACTAAGATCATTGCATCCAGTCCCATCACTTCATGGCAAATAGATGGGGAAACAGTGAAAACAGTGGCTGACTTTATTTTGGGGGGCCCCCAAATCACTACAGATGGTGACTGCAGCCATGAGGTTAAAAGACGCTTACTCTTTGGAAGGAAAGTCATGACCAACCTAGACAGCATATTCAAAAGCAGAGACATTACTTTGTCAACAAAGATCCATCTAGTCAAGGTTATGGTTTTTCCAGTAGTCATGTATGGATATGAGAGTTGGACTATAAAGAAAGCTGAACATGGAAGAATTGATACTTTTCAACTGTGGTATTGTAAAAGACTCTTGAGAGTCCCTTGGACTGCAAAGAGATCAAACCAGTCCATCTTGAAGGAAATCAGTCCTGGGTATTCTTGGAAGGACTGATGTTGAAGGTGAAGCTCCAATATTTTGGCCACCTGATGCGAAGAGCTGACTCATTTGAAATGACCCTAATGTTGGGAAATATTGAAGGCAGGAGGAAAAGGGGACAACAAAAGATGAGATGGTTAGATGGTGTCACCGACTCAGTGGACATGAGTTTGGGTAAACTCCAGGAGCTGGTGATGGACAGGGAGGCCTGGCGTGCTGCGGTTCATGGGGTCGCAAAGAGTCGGACACAACTAAGTGACTGAACTGAACTTAACTGACGGAAAAAATTCTGATGGATTATATATTATTCAAAACTTCAATTTTATTGGAATTGCTTTTATTTGAATATTTCTAGGTGAAAAGGCAAAGCCTTAAACCAGAAATTAAGATCATTTTAGAAATGCTTATCCTAGTAATTATCAACTACTTCATATTTTATATATAAGTTCATACTAAATGTGACATGTTATTCTGATACAATTTAACTGAGGCAATGTCATCTTGTAGTTAAAAAGCAATAGTTGTTTGAGAATTTACTGCAACAATTAATAAAAGGATATTCTTTTCTCTTCATAAGTAGATATTCTAAAGAATAAAACACAACATAGTTAACCAAGTTACTAAAAGAATAGAGACAATGGTTATAAATTAGACATTACTTCCATCCATTAAAAGGAGACTACAAATCTGAAGGTGTCTAGTTAAACTAAATTTCCAAGTCCATAAGCTAATCAACATGCCAGAAGCAATGCTTTCCAACAACTCCTGCTGTTTTAAAATGTGTCTTCTTTTTCATTCCTGGTCTACTCAGTTATCTTCAAAAACTCATTTTCTTCATTCCTTTTCATATTCTATGATTCGTGCAAAGTTCTGCCAGCAAGTTTCTAAACTCCATTCTTCATTCATTGCATGAGCTTGTCATCCTTTTAAAACTTAGATTTATTTTTTCGTCAAAGCATTCATTTTACATTCTATTCTTCCCTCCAATGTGTCCCATATTTGCTTTTCTTCCAAAGGTTAGAAGATGTAGCCCCATTTTTCCTGTAAAGTTTCCTATGTTTAGCTCTTAACTGTTTCTGTTGGCTCCATCAACTCTGCACAATGCTACCTCTCAACCATCCCTGGGTCACACATAAGCTCTGTTTGCCATAAAATAGAAAGTCCAGCCCACAAGCTGCATCACCCTAAGACCTGGTTCAATAATTAGGGTTATTGTTGAGGTGATGGTTCATGAAATAGATTTCTGTGTGAGAACAAAAGAGCTTAGTGCAGAGCCTCAGGCTCAGAGCTCACCTCCTCTTGGCTCCCTGTGTGCCCCGCAGTGGTGGACCTGAACCTGCTCAAGGAGGAGGTGCGGCTCTACAGCTGCACGCCCCGCAACTTCTCCGTGTCCGTCCGGGAGGAGCTGAAGAGGACCGACACCATCTTCTGGCCTGGCTGCCTGCTGGTGAAGCGCTGCGGCGGGAACTGCGCGTGCTGCCTGCACACCTGCAGCGAGTGTCAGTGCGTCCCCAGCAAGGTCACCAAGAAGTATCACGAGGTACGGACGTCCTTGCCTTTCCTGGTCTTTCAAGCTGGGGGTTGTGTCCCAGGATATCATAAAGCGGTGCATCAGAAAAGGCTTGTGGTTTTAAAGGAGAGGTCGTCTTCAGGGAAACCAAACAAAACCAAACCAAGGTTTACAGAAGACTTCCTATTTTTATTTATTACTTTTAAAAATTAGAACCTTGAACTCAGAAAGCCAGACATGAAGGATTTGGACAGCTTGTCCTCCAAATGGACAATCACGGGTGATCGGGGGACTTTTTCCTCATAGAAAAAGCACAATATGTTCTTCTGGATGGGGAAAAATGGATGAAATTTTCACCTTTTCAAAATATCAAGGGAAAATATTTTAAAGACAACTTGGAGGTAAATTATGGTCTGTTTTGGAGGAAAGAGATCTTTGATGTTTATTTTTCCATTTGGGACAGTGCTAACACATAAATCCCAAGAGTATATTCATATTATACTGCCTGTTATTCATCTTTTATATTGTGTCTTCCTATTATTCATCTTTTACATTGTGTCTTCCTATTATTCATGTGGCCCCAAATAGTATGTTAAACCTTCATGGATTCTTCATCCTTCTATATCTTTATCCTATGTAATTAAGGAAAATACAATAGGAAATATTAGTAATTTTTGGTTTTCAGAGCCTTGGTAATGTTAGAGCTTAAACATTTAAAATTCTTGTTAATTATCCCCGGTTGTACTCCCCGCCACCCTCTCTAGCAGCACATAGCTTTCACACATCAGGAAGCAATCCCTTTTTGATGGCTCAACTTCAGTGTTTACAAGACATGTTTTACAAACTTTAATTTTTACAAAACCAAACCAAGGTCTGCCTCCTAACTTCATTTCAGTATGGCTTCATTTGTTTTTATTTTTTCTGCTAAATAAGAGAATGGCACAAAATAAATATCTGCTTAATAAATGAAATGATTCTTCTTATATATGAAGACACCAGCAGAACCCACATTTGCTGGGTAATCTGAATATGTCATGTCATAAACTACACTCATGTGACAGGGCTGCCCAGTTCTTCCCTGGTATTGTGTTGGCAGTTGACTAAATGGGAAAAAAGTACTGAGTTCCAAAATAGAAGGTCCCTGTTTCTACCCTACGTGTATTATTAACTTGCTGTAACTATCATCAGTACACTTAGCCTACAAAAATGCAAACTAGGATCGATTTTTCCTAATGGTTTTATTCTCTGACAATTATTAGATGACAGTTTTTAGAAGATAACATCCCAAACTGGCAGTCTCTAAAATAAGTAGGACTGCTTGCTCTCATATTCCACATGCATCTAGAGACCCTTGTGCCAGAAACACCCTCCATTTCTGTTTCAGGAGGAACCCCAGTCCCACTCTGCCCAGGGGATGGCTTTGTTGCTACTCTGAGAACTGGGAATTTAGTTGAGAAAAAACCCTTCACATGGCAGTTCTATAACTGAACCAAACTTGGGTGTGGTTGCCCTCCCGAGCAGTAAAGTCAGTCTTTTGACCCAGCTTGTAGTGCAGGAAATACAATGTTTATTATAGGTGCCAAACAAGGAGTCCAGGTAGTTATCGTTTAAAAGGCTTGAACACCTGAAGGCCTTCAGGAAAAGGTTTTTAAAGACGGGGTAAGGGAAATGGTTTCAGCTCATGAACTTTCTTCAGATTGGTTGGTGGTAAGGTCATCAGAAGTCAGCATCATTAACCTTCTGGTTCCAACTGGTCTAGAGTCTATATGCTTGTGCTTATGGGGAGCATATAGTTACGTTCTTTTACCTGGTGTCTGGAAAACAGCTCAAAGGATATGACTCAGGATACTATCTATAGCCCTTGAGGAAGAACTCTAAAGGTCCTTGACTTTGTTTAATGACTAAACTATTATTATTTTGTTTTACTTGACTGTTTTCCTTTCTGCATTTTCTCACTTCTCCTATTAAATTTATTCTTTGAATAGTTTTTCTACAGACAAAAGACAAAATGAGGACATGGAGTGGGGGAGTAGCCCACAGGGTCTTGTTCTAAAACATGTTAAAGTCAAAATACCTCAATGGTAGGCTGATATTAGAATTGATTGGTATAATGTAAAAGGATGTGATTAAAGTAGGAGATAAACTGGAGTGACTCTTTCCCCACCTAAAATTATTCAATTTTAAACTTTCTAAAGCAGGTACTTACTAAGGAAAGTGTATTTGGGGACATGATTTAGCCGACAAGTCTTGGGTTTATGACCCAACTTGTGAAGAGCTATAAAAGCCAGAGGAGTCTTGTGAGCTTTTCTAAACAAGCTTATCAGATGCTGAGTCCATGTCAGGCTTTGGGGCTGCTGAATCAGTCCTCAGATCAAGAGGATCCTCCTCCATCCTATACTTGTAAATTTCTTTTCAAATACCATTAATTTCAGAGTTATCCAGAAAGTTGCCACAGAGTGTGCAATATCTGTTTTAAAGTCTCAGGTAAAATTCTTCTGTGGGGAAAGGCCATGGGCAGAGCTTCTGCACTACTACTCTTCAGAAGGGCATTGATTCATCCTCTCCAGCCTGCAGGTGGGGTTGATTGTGTGCACTACCTATATGTCCACACTTAAACAACTGTGCGTGTTTGTCTAGTTGTAAGATCATGGAGTACATTTCCCGCAAATATCTCTAATGTGTATGTGCACAGATATAATTATATGATTACCAATTCCACATTTCTCACAGATATAGCCAACCTAATCCTGTCTTAATTTTTTCAATGTTTTGTTGGAATTATAAAATTTTCTTTGATACTATTTTTTTTTAGCAATCAAATTAGCCTATAAAAAAAGATTATTTGTTTGGTGTAATTCATAGTTCTTGAGCCCTAATTTTTTCTCAGCCTTATAGTTTGTGTGTTCTGAGGCTAGTAAATTTAGTATTACTTTTAAATAAATGAACTTTTTCAAAAACATAATATAACATTTCTAAAATCATTGTTATTTAATGCCATTAATCAAGATCTAGACTTATTTATTTATTTTTTAATATAATTTTAATTAGAGGCTAATTACTTTACAATATTGTATTGATTTTGCCATACATCAACAGACTTATTTAAAGTGAAGGCTTTCATTCTTTTTGATGATCCTTGGTCCAGTTTTCAGTTTAAAGATTATTCTACTTCGTGGACAAAGCAGAAGCAAAGACAGAGCTTAGAAGTTTTCTTTTTTCTCTCTTTCCTCCGGCTCTTTTATGCAGCTTGCCTACATATTAAGCTGAAGTGTATCTATTTGTGTCACTACAAATATAACTGATGAAGTCCCTCTTTTGACTTCCTTTAACATTTTCATTGGGTTTTCACAAACTTAAAAATATCAGAAAATGTGTTTGTTAGCCATCTGTATGTCTTCTTTGGAGAAATGTCTGTTTAGTTCTTTGTGGGGAGGGAGGTGGGAGGGGGATTCAGGATAGGGAACACGTGTACACCGATGGCGGATTCATGTTGATGTATGGCAAAACCAATACAATATTGTAAAGTAATTAGCCTCCAATTAAAACAAATAAATGTATATTAAAAAATCATAAAATATAACAATGTTATATTTTGATAAAATATTATCAAATTAGATTTTTTTTGCTTTTGTGTATAAAATCAGATATTCTTTATTTGAAGCCATATTAGCCAAAAACAAAAATGTTTTCTTAATTTCCCTGTCTCCAAAAAACAAATTTTCAGAAAAACAAGACAGGGGTTTCATGTATATGTAAACCTAGATGTTCGGAGAAGGCAATGGCACCCTACTCCAGTACTCTTGCCTGGAAAATCCTATGGACGGAGGAGCCTGGTAGGCTGCAGTCCATGGGGTCACTAAGAGTTGGACACGACTGAGTGACTTCACTTTCACTTTTCACTTTCATGCATTGGAGAAGGAAATGGCAACCGACTCCAGTGTTCTTGCCTGGAGAATCCCAGGGATGGGGGAGCCTGGTGGGCTGCCGTCTAGGTGGTCGGACACAACTAAAGTGACTTAGCAGCAGCAGCAAATCTAGATGTTACAACATTCTTGAATCGCTTTTTAGTTTCCTGTCAATCCCAGCATAACTGTAGTTCATCCTCCTGCATGTGTGCAACTTTAAAGATATTTCTGTTAGAGAACTGTTATTACTTTGTGTTTGTTTCTCCCAAATTGAGAACTAAGAATAAAGATCCCATTACAATGCAGGGCTCAAGTGCAGGGAATCCAAGGCTGTGTGACTTGGAGCTAATTGCTTAATCCCTGGCCCCTCAATTTCCTCATCTGTGATGTGAGCTGTAAGCCTTCACGCTTCATTATGGGGAATCAAGGAGCTGATGCTTACAAATACCTAGAATGAGGTCTGGCACATTTCAAGCCCTCCATATATACTGGTGATTGTCTCACTCAGCTTTCTCTGGTGACTCAGACTATAGAGAATCCGCCTGCAATGCAGGCAAGCCAGGTTTAATCCCTGGGTCAGGAAGATCTCCTGGAGAAGGGAATGGCTACCTACTCCAGTATTCTTGCCTGGAGAACCCATGGACAGTGGAGCTTGGTGGGCTACAGTCTGTGGGTTTGCGAAGAGTTGGACGCGACTGAGTGACTAACACTTTCACTCATCTTTATTTCTGTCCCCTCCACCTTGTCCAGCCTTATTCTTTGATTATGGCAAATAATCAATAAAGATTTAATGAATTTTATCCAGAGATAGGATATTTTCTTTCTGGCAAAAAACATTCGTAAGATATTCTGACAAACATATTGCTCCTTTCCCCTGTTCTTAGTCACCCTAATCGGCCTTCATCTTGTTTATATCTTCATACATCTCGTTTCATTTTTCATAACACATAGTCTTTTCTTGTGTAGATCTGTTTTTTCTGGGGGGGGGGGAATAATCATATCACTCAATTGCCTTACTCTAGTAACGTGTCCCATCACCCAAGGCTCTGTGTGACCCAGAATTTGAGACAGTAGTACACGAGCATTGTTCCTTGATGGGTCTTTCTGGCCTGATCTGTTCTCTCCAGAGTCTCTAGTTTTAGCATTCCCTTGCATTATTTCTTCACACAGTCAAAATTGTAGTTTGAGTATCTTCCTCAACACTTTGTGAGATATGCTTCTACTTCTTTTCTTTCCTATATCATAAACCCTGTGCTAAAGACCAGTAACCCTTTTTAACATTATCTGAGACCAGCTAGTCATTTTCCAGGTCTCTCTGTGTCTTCCAAAGTCCAAACTTTCAAAGGGAATTAAGAGGGAAAACACTAATTAAACCTGCACCACATTCAAGACCTGAACACCCTTGGAACATTAGGAGATTCTTTTGCTTTCATAAATATCCACAGGCATGGGTGGATGAAGATGGGGTGGAGAGGGGACAATTATGTGGTGACTGCATCTTGTGTAAGCTCTGCAGAGGGAGGAAGGGTTGTTGGGTTGTAGCCTGGTGTAACATAGACTGGCAGAACTGTATATGGGGGTCTTACTAACCCTTACCAGTCATGGTCTTTCTTCCCCCTGCCAACTGGGAGGATGTATATAAGTGGACACAGGAATTAAAGACACTTCCAATGTTGCAATGTATTAATCCACCTGACCTGATCCAGAAGCCATTTGTCGAGAGTGATGATAAGGCATAGTGCCAGCATCTTACAAGTAGTTGGTTTTGATGCCACCTTATATTGATCAAAAGTGGGAGATCAGTACCAACACATATACTGTATTAATCTCACTGGATTAAGTTTCACATGAAAATAATAGTCTGAATAATTTTCACTCTAGAATTGTAAATGTCATAGAAAATCTACTTTAAAAGTTCACTCTTTTTCATAGCTATCATAAGCCTTTGCAGTTTATCTGTCTGGGAAGAAAGTTACTAAATAAGTAGAGTATATGACTAGTAATATTCTGGGTCTTGGTGAAATTATTATCTATCATTATAATCATTCCCATTTGGCAAAAGTATAGATAGTGACTGTGTGACTCATTCTCTCTAAGCTTCTGTTCACTCATGTGTAAAATAGGGCTAATAATTATAAATTACTTCATAGAATTCTAGTGAGTTAAAGTATGTGAAAACTATTAGATCACCTGGTACCCAGTAAGCATTCAAAAATTGTCAGCTAATTAACCTTTGATATGACCAGATACTCCAAAGGGAGGACGATTCTTTGTTTTTCATTTTTAAATATTTAAGTAAAACAGTCATAAAACCAGTTAGTTACTAAGTCATAAAACCCAGTTGTGTTGTTGTTTAGTTACTAAGTCATATCCAACTCTTTGCAACCCCATGAACTATAACCTGCCAAGCTCCTCTGTCCATGGGATTATCCAGGCAAGAATACTGGAGAGGGTTGCCATTTCCTTCTCCAGGGGGTCTTCCCAGACCCGAGTCTCCTGCATAGCAGGTAGGTTCTTTACCACTGAGCAACCTGGGAAGCCCCTGTAAAACCTGATTTGTGCCATTTTGGATTAATGAATATTTCCAGAATGGTATCTTTCAGAAGTTGCTCTGCAAAGTTATCTGTGTCAGACTCAGAGAGCAAACTACACAACTTCACATTATTTTGTGCTCTGTTCATAAGCCAAAGCCACATAATTTCTAAAACTTTGTATCATTTCTGTTATAAGACCTAAAACGTAATATACGTTGAGTAGTTAGTTCTTATCAAATATGTCAGAGAATCACGTATAGAATACATAGCTGTATCCTTTCATCACAGTCTGAAAAGGGTGTGTTTAGTATCAGTGTCTGTTTTGCTGTATTTCTGGTTAAAAATCTCAACCATCCAAATTGCAAATAACTTCATTTAATAGAGGCATTCTTGTTATTCTTGCCAACTGTACACGACACAGTAGGACCCAGCTGCAGAAAGTTAACTGTGACGGAGCTGTTGTCGACGAAGTACATCTAATCCATCTCATCAAGTTTACAGAGGACTTGACGTGTAGCCAAGCACGTTAATGAGCAGCATAATTGAGCAGACTCAGCTGCAGACAGGTCGGGTTTCTTTTCACAGCATCGCAGTACTTGCCTGCCATGCTCCAAGGATAAATATTTACTAGGCATGTGAATAAATTAATGAAAGAAAACAACAAACAGAAAAACAAATTGTTCAGTAGTGGTTTCCAAAACACCTAAAGAAGGTGAAATTCCCTCTGATTACAGTTAAATGCGTAAGGGAAAGAGGGCATAATGAATCTTTCAATTTAAGGACTATTCTTTTTTAAAAATTTGTTTTATTGAAGTATAGTTGATTTCCAATGTTGTGTTAATTTCTGCTGTATGGCAAAGTGACTCAGTTATACATATATATTATTTTTCATATTCTTTTCCATTATGGTTTATAACAAGATATTGATTATAGTTCCCTATGCAGTACAGTAGGACATTGTTGTTTATCCACGATATATATTCTAGTTTGCATCTGCTAATCCCAAAGTCCCAATCCATTCCCTCACCTGTCCCTCTCTCCCTTGGCAACCACAAGTCTATGTATTCTGAGCAGCCTCCTTCCTAATTGTTGGTATTAAAAGGTCTTTCCTTTCATGAAAAGATGATAATCATTTGTGATTTCTTTGAAGGGTGGGATAATATGTTCATAATGCCTTCAGGAGTAGAAATTAAAATGTGTTAAGTCATTGTTGGGCCCCGAGATTCTGTTCTGAAATCATTTAAAGGTGGTTTCCATTGTTCCTTTTCAGGTCCTTCAGTTGAGACCCAAGACAGGCGTCCGGGGGCTGCATAAGTCACTCACAGATGTGGCCCTCGAGCACCATGAGGAGTGTGACTGCGTGTGCAGGGGGAACCCTGGGGGATAATGCCTCGCGGTGGCTCAGGGCTGCCTCTGCGACGGAACTTGTGCCTTATCTCCATCCACAGTCCCGGCTGTTGGCTCCAGGGCCCTTTCATCTTCAGGATTTACAGCGTGTTCTGAGAGAGGAGACACCGGGCAGAATTAGGGGTTGTGCAACGGCTGTTTGGAGATGAGGCCCCACGACAAGAGGAACGTCCTCGCCGGGAAAAGGAATGAACCTTGTAGATTTCTAGTTAGTTGCAAAGTCCCTATGAGCGCCCTCGGCTGCATTGTGTCTCTTGTCTGGATGTGGCCTAGGTTCATGTCAGCACAGGAAACACTGCCTGTGAGCCCCTGGTTCTGTCGCCTTGCTTAACTCTCAGCCCTGTGCTCTGGGGCTAAAATCACAGAAATCTCGGATTGTTTCTTCTAGTCACATGTATAAGAGTGTTCTAAGTTCTACCAACATGGGTTTTAAAAAGGAACTGTGTTGCCATGAATTAAACTTGTCATGCTGATAGGAGAGACTGGATATTCCATATTTCTTAATCAGATTTCTACCATTTAGAAGAAGAGACCTCCATGCATGGTTTGGAACAGACAAACCTGAGAAGAAGAGTGGCCTTATCTTCACTTTATAAGTTGGTTTATTTGTTTTATTGTGTACATTTTTTATAGTCTCCTTTTGACATTATAACTGTTTGCTTTTCTAATCTTGTTAAATATATCTATTTTTACCAAAGGTATTTAATATTCTTTTTTATGACATCCTAGATCAAATATTTTTAGCTTGGTAAAATTTTCTAAACAGAATTGTTATAGCCAGAGGGACAAAGATGATATAAAATATTGTTGCTCTGACAAAAATACATGTATTTCCTTCTTGTATGGTGCTAGAGCTTAGATCAATCTGCTTTTTCAAATATTAATTGGGAAATGGATAGAATTTGGTAAGTTGCAAAGACTCTTGGAAAATAAATAATCATGTCTTCAACTCCTCTTACTGGGATGCAAGTAAAAAAGCAGGATACCCCCAGAGGCATCCAGGTCCAGGCGTTACTAACCTCTAACCCTTTTTTAGGGAAATGTGAGCCCAGCTCAGAAGATCATAAAGCACCTTGAGAATAAGAGACTTGACAACCTCCTGACAAAGCATGCTCGGCTGTCCTATAGGAACACATCCTATTTATTGTGATGTTCTGGTTAGATTATCTTTAAACTCTGTTCCATACACTTGTATAAATACATGAATATTTTTATGTACAGAAGTATATCCTTTAATCAATTCACTTATTGTACTCTTTGGCAATTGAAAAGAAAATCAGTCAAATCCTTCGCTTGTACAATGCTGAATCTTGTGCCTAGGTTATGTGGTGACTATTGGAATTAAAAATGTATTGAATCACCAAATAAAAGAATGCAGCTATTTTGGGGAGAACCTGAGTGTGTGTTTGCAAGATTTGTGTCACCATGACTTTTATTTTGCAAAAGGAGAAATCAGTTCAAAAGACAGGCAAAAAAATGAGCATTTCTGATGAGGCTTTCCTGCCTCTGGACGCCTGTGCTTTTGAGCAGTAGTTTTCTTTTTCTCAGTTATCTTGATACTGATTAGTGGTAAATTAAGTTGCAAGTGACTTGGAGTTGTGTGTGATTAATGAAATGCTTGATGACAGATTAGATGGTGGTATGAAATGGGGGTGTATAACTTCCTACTCCTGTCTTTGCATGTTCAGTGGCTGATACTAGAAGGGGTGAGCCCAGACCCCTCTAGCACGTGGATCCACATACCTAACATGGCACACATCAAGTTGTGGGCCTGTGTTTTAGAAGTAGATCTCAAGGCAGGCTGGTGTCTTCAGCACTTGAGCCCTGCCTTTGAACTTGCCTGGGGGCCATTTAGGTCCCAGGCTCTTCCAGGCAATAGCCTTTCAAGCACTTTCCCGCCTGACAGTCCTACCCTGCGCCCACCCACGTGAAAGACAAAGTGAAAATACCTACTCGGTATTATTGACTTATTATCATAATTTTGTCCCAGCTGCCTGGAGGCTGACTAGATACAGCTTGGCTGCCGTCCTGGAAAGTCTACCACGTCTCTCTCTGGCCATTTGACCACTGTTATTAGACTTATCAACACACTGTGAAATGTGATAGCTGTGACCTGTGGAACTGCATTTAATCCAACATTTCCAGCTTTTTCTTTAAATTGAAGTATAGTTGATTTGCAATGTCATGTTATTTTCAGGTATACAGCAAAGTGCCTCTGTTATACATATGTATACATTCTTCTTCATGTTCTTTTTCATTATAGTTTGTCACAGGGTATTGAATATAATTTCCTGTGCTGTACAGTTGGACCTTGTTGTTTATCCATCCTATATATAATAGTTTGCTACCCCTAATCCACCCCTCCCCCTTCCCCCTCCCCTACTCCTCCTCCTCCTTGGCAACCACAAGTCTGTTCTCTGTGAGAGTCTGTTTCTGTTTTGTATGCTAGCACTGTCTATGGAGCACTGTTCTTGTGCTCATCTATTTCAGTAATGTCCTCCCGTGTGTATTAAAATGTTAATTATATTTTGTAATCTGCTTCAGAAAGCATTTGCCTAGCCACTTACACTAAATGCAATGTCTTTGTAACTTCTAAGCCATTATAGTAATTTTATTTAGTATAAATCTATACAAAATTTAGGAGAAGGAAATGGCAACCCTCTCCAGTATTCTTGCCTGGAGAATCCCAGGGACAGAGGAGCCTGGTGGACTGTAGTCTATGGGGTCACATAGAGTCAGACACGACTGAAGCAACTTAGCAGCAGCAGCAAACACAATTTAAGAAAAAGACTTAGTAGTTTCATAGGAAGGATAGCTATTAAGATTAATAACTTTATTGTTTTAGAAATACATATGTACTCCTAGCTACCATTTTAAAGAAACAGGAAAGCTGATCTTAATATTCATGGAAATGCAAAAGACCCAAAATAGCTAAGAAATCTTGAAAAAGAGCTACAAACTTGGAGTACTCACAGTTCCCAATTTCAAAACTTACTGTGAAACAATAAAGATAGTGTGGTAAGGCTAATACTTTAGACATGCAGATAACTGAGAGTCTAGAAATAAACTCTAACATTTATGGTCAATTGATCTTGACAATGCTACCAAGACAGCTCGATGGGGACAAGGTATTCTTTTCAACAAATAGTGCCAGGACCCCTGGATATCCATATGCAAAAGAATAAATGTGAACCCTTAACTCCTACCATGTACAGATATTAAGTCAAAAATGAATCAAAGACCTAAATGTAAGAGGTAAAAGTATGAAACACTTAGAAACACATACAGGAGAAATTTCTGATGACCTTAGATTAGGTGATTGGTCATGTCTCAGATACACACCAAAAACACATGTGACAAAAGAAAAATGACATTATTAAATTAAAACCTTCTGTACTTCAAAGGACACTGTTAAGAAAATGAGAAGACAAACCATATAACATGAAAAAATATTTTCCATTCATGTATCTGATTGTGAGCATGTTCAGTTGCTCAGTTGTGTCCGACTCTTTGTGACACCATGCACTGTAGCCTGCCAAGCTCCTCTGTCCATGGACTTCTCCAGGCCAGAATACTGGAGTGGGTTGCCTTTCCCTTCTCCAGGGTATTTTGCAAACTCAGGGATCGAACCCAGGTCTCTCACATTGCAGGCAGATGCTTTACCCTCTGAGCTACCAGGCAGGCCTATAATATCTGATTAAGATCTTATATTGATATTTAAAATATATAAATAACTCTCATGACTCAACAATAAAAAGATAATAGAAAAATGAACAGAGTGCTTGAATACCCATTTCTCAAAAAAGATATACAATGGCAAATACACACATGAAAAGATAGCCGACATTATTAGTTAATATGGAAATGCAAATTAATATCATGAGCCAACTACTTTACACCCAGTGAAACAGCTAGAATCAAAGAGACAGTTAGTAGTAGGTGTTGATGAGGATGTGGAGAGACTGGAACCTTATACATTGCTTGTCAGATTGTAAACTACTGTAGCAACTTTGAAAATAGTGATGCAGTTCTTCAAAACCTTAAACCCAGAGTAAATATATGAATTAGTAATTCTACCCCCAGGTATATACTCAAGAAAAGGGAAAATCCCCACACACGATGGTTCATAGCAACATTTTTAATAATAGTAAAAAAAAGAAAGAAACCACCCAAATGTCCATCAACTAATAAGTAAACAAAGTACAGTGTATCTATACAATAGAATGTTAGGCAATAAAAATAAAAAGTAATGAAGTATTGATACATGCTGCAGCATGGATGAACCCTGAAAACATGGTGCTAGGTAGAAAAAGCCATTCACAAAAGACCATAAAAATGTAAGACTACATTTATATGCAATGTTCAGGACTGACTAATCTATATAGAAAGAAATTTGACAAGTGTTTTGCCAGTGGCTGGTAGAAGTGGGTAAAAGGGCAGTGACTGCTAATGAGGACAGCTTTTCCCTTTGGAGTGATGAAAATACTCTGAAATGAGATACTGGTGACCACTGAACTCTACACTTCAAAATGGTGAAATATTTGAATTATATCTCAATGAAGTCAATCTAAGTAATTAAGACTGCAGTAAATTTTTAATTATGTACTGCAGTATTTAAGAAATAAAATCCCTCCCCCTCAAAAAGAACAAGGAATAAAGTAAAAAAAAAAAAATCCAAAATTTTATCACCATGTTCCCCACCATGTTTATCTATGCATGTCAATGTGTAGATAAACATACAGGTAATTAAATGGCATTTCTGGTCTCAGTTTTGTCCCCGGTAGTAGTAGCTGATGTCTACTCCTTTTGAGGTGTATGTGTCTATCAGCATGTGGTCTTTGCCGTGGCTTGCTGTAACCTACAAGATGGAAGTATAATACCTGTGACAGGTGCCATATGCTGGTACAGATAGTTTGCTGTCTTTGCTGCCATCACCATGAGAAGAGTGTGCCCCAGAGAGCACAGTGGACTCAGAGGTCCTGCTGCTGTTCTGAACCTAGTTCCTGCCATGGGGTCAAGTTCTGCAGATTCCAGACAGCCCACACACACTTGACTGAGAAATAAATAATTCTTGTTGTAAGCTGCTGGGATCTTGGGGGTATTTGTTATGCAGTGCTATTTGGCAAATGAGACTAGTAGGTATTATTTTCTTTGCAAGGAGATCGTATCATATGTGCTATATCTCCAGGAAACTTTTATACATACCTTCACTTTGCAACTTATGGACAAAAAATTGAAATTGAACAGGAAATATGTTCTTTGGAAAATGTTTCATCAGTATAGATACAACCTTTCTAAATGATCTCTCTAAATCTGTGAAAAAAATGTTATTAAAAAAATATTAAAAGCATAGAATCCTTTGCAAAGCACTTGCTTCTATTTCAGTGAGCATCTATCATTTTTCTATTAAGAAGGGAAAGTAAACTCTCAGATAATGTGGTCTACCTTTTCAGTAATAGTCTCATTGTTGTTTATTATTAATTTTATGGTTTAATAAACATTTAACTAATACAAAACATTGAAACATTTACTTAAAATGTTTAACATTTAGCTTTTAATGAACTCTTCTATAACTTAAGACACTTAGGGAAATTTTCATCTGCTGTTTATGTTATCTTCTTTCCAAACTTTCTCTCTCTCTATCAGTCTCTCTCATTTCTTCATTCTTCCTTTATAAAATACTGTTAATTGTATAATCTCCATGCCTTTAATTCTTTTGTGATTATTTACATAATGCATAGATTACATCCAGAATACTGTTCACTCAATGTGGTGTGGATAAATCCTTGATTCCATTTTTAGTTTTCTAAAACTTGTTTGCCAAATAGAATTATAATTTGAGAATTAGATATTGTATTTGATTTAGGGGCTTTCCTGGTGGTCCAGTGGTTAGGATTCCACTGTAAGGGGTGCAGGTTCTATTCCTTCTCAGGGAACTAAGATCTCACATGCCATGTGCCACAGCCAAAATATTAAATTAAAAATATATATTCAATTTAACTGTCTATCTCTTGTGAAGGAAGGAGATTGAGAGCAATTGAAGAAATGTGAAACCATGTTTAAAAAATTTTAATGAAGTATATTTGATATACATGTTATATTACTTTCTGCTCTACAGCAGTGATTCATATATATATGTATATTTTCATATTATTCTTCATTCTTGTTTATCACAGGATAAACCCACTGTGATATAGAGTAGGACTTTGTTGTGTATCAATTTTTTATGTAATAATTTGCATCTGCTAATTCCAAACTCCCACTCCTCCCCACCCCAACCCCTTACTCCTTGACAACCACAAGTCTGTTCCCTATGTCTGTAAGTCTTCTTGTTTAATAGATATGTTGATTTGTATCATGTTTTAGATTCTACATGTAAATGATATAGTATGGTATTTATATTTCTCTTTTTGAGTTACTTCATTTAGTATGATAAGCTCTAGGTCCATCCATGTGGCTGCAAATAGCATTATTTCATTCTTTTTGATGGCATCAGAAGAGGAATGTAAATTAAAAATCCCTTTTAAAATCACATCAAAAGATAAAATACTTAGGAATAAACCTCACCAAGGAGGTGAAAGACATGTATTCTGAGAACTACAAAACATTAATGAAGAAAACGAAAGATAGTTCAAAGAAATGGAAAGATATCCCGTGCTCTTGGATTGGAAAATTTAATATTGTTAAAATGACAATACTGCCCAAAGCAATATATAGATTTAATGTACTCCCTATCAGATTACCCATGACATTTTTCACAGAACTAGAACAAGTAATCCCCAAAGTTATATGGATCGCAAAAGCAATCCTGATGCAAAAGAACAAAACAAGAAGCATGACTTCAGACAATACTGCAAAGCTACAATAATCAAAACAGTGTGTTATTGATGAAGGAATTCTGCTCAGCCCTCTCATAAAATATCTCCTGCTGGGATTCATTCTGAGAGAAGCATCCACTCTTCATGGAGTGGAGAAAGAAGACCAGTAGGTTTCAACTCTTATTCTAGATTCAGTGCAAAGAACTTGAAGTTATTCTTTCATTTAAGGGCATCGGTTCCCACTCTCCAGTGTCTATGTTTCATCTGATTCTTCAGAAACCATTGCCCCTTGACCTTCTACTCACAATAAAGGGAGGATGATGGTACCTCCTCTGACCACTTCTCTTTAAAGTTAGCTGTATTTGTGAGGATGCTTAGAACTTTATTTTTGTACTGTATCTGTAAAGAGAGATTGGAATGGGGATTATCCTGAGACTCACCATAAACTCTTTCACTCTTAAACTCTCATTCACTTAGCAGGAAGTACACCCTTTTCATTGGTTGACATTAGCAAATGAACTTTTGTTGGAATTTTGTTTTTGAGATTAAGTTCCCCTTTACTGTTATTATCCTAGTATTAGAAAATGTTTTACATTGTAAATTATTATGACTCCAATAATCACTTATTTTTGCTTTTTTTCTCCTGAAATACACTATTTCCATTTTATACTTATAAGCTAAATATTATGTGACCCTATAAAAGCTTTTGAAGTCTGTCTTTAAATCTTGTTGCAGATTTAATTTTTAAAATTGTTGATGCCACTCAGCACTAGGTGTATGGTGGATATTTTGCCCATTTGTCAAGAAAAAATGAGCTGTTACCCTATTCTCATTTGTTATGAGATCAGGTCTTCTACAGAATTCAAGTAGAAAAATTATAATTATTTTCTAAGCTAAGTTGAAAACAATTCTATATAAGGTTTTTTTTTAATCTCCTGTTTAGGAAAATAACAAATTATTATAAATTTTTTTAATGGTCTTCAATCTATTTAATAAGTAAATATTTTACTAAGAAGGGCAAAATTTAACTCTGTTTAAAGTGTTTAGTCGGAGAAGGCAATGGCACCCCACTCCAGTACTCTTGCCTGGAAAATCCCATGGACGGAGGAGCCTGGTGGGCTGCAGTCCATGGGGTCGTGAAAAGTCGGACACGACTGAGCGACTTCACTTTCACTTTTCACTTTCATGCATTGGAGAAGGAAATGGCAACCCACTCCAGTGTTCTTGCCTGGAGATACCCAGGGACGGGGGAGCCTGGTGGGCTGCTGTCTATGGGGTCCCACAGAGTCGGACACGACTGAAGTGACTTAGCAATAGCAAAGTGTTTAGTATTATTTTAAGTAACACCTTCGATGTAAGTCAAATTCATGACAACCCACTAAACACTATAAAAGTTTCCTATAAGCAAAAGAAATTCTAGGGGGGAAAAAGTGATCAATTTTAGTGCAGAAGTACCTGCTGGACTTACCAGTAGATAACTAGTTCCAATGACATTTGGAGAAGGAAATGGCACCCCACTCCAGTACTCTTGCCTGGGAAATCCCATGGATGGAGGAGCCTGGTAGGCTGTAGTCCATGGGGTCGTGAAGAGTCAGACATGACTGAACGACTTCCCTTTCCCTTCCAATGACACCACAGAGAGATGTAAATAAAATATCATTTATATGAAATAACCTAGTTTCTGGTATAACTAAAATGTCTATTTAATAATAATAGTAAGCAATAGACAAATTTTGAGGCACAATCTCCTCTAAAATTTAGAAAATAAGATGTATTCCTGGTTTTCTATATTTAACCTGCACTAGAGTCTGACATGACTGAGCGACTTCACTTTCACTTTTCACTTTCATGCACTGGAGAAGGAAATGGCAACCCACTCCAGAGTTCTTGCCTGGAGAATCCCAGGGATGGCAGAGCCTGGTGGGCTGCCGTCTATGGGGTCACATAGAGTTGGACACAACTGAAGTGACTTAGCAGCAGCAGCAGCAGCAGGAATAAAATTAATATATCCTTATGGAGATGCTATTTTTTTTTTTAATGATAGTATGTATGGTAGGGTTTACCTTCCCAATTTCTAGACTGGCAGTCTTAATTTCAGAATATTCAGAGATCAACAAGTACATGTCATACATATCTGGAAAAAAATATATTACAAGGAAAGCAGGAAGTACATGAATAATTCATTGGCCGTATTTGATATGCTTTGCTTTCTGTCCTAAAGCTGTGATCTGAAAACATGATTGCCAGCATTTCAGCAGAAGCAGGAGGGAGGGAGCTGGTATTGCTTCCAGCTTAGCTCCTGGAATCCCTGGAGATTGAGAGGCTACTGGACTTGACCACCTTGAGAAGAAACTTACCAGAAACAAAAAGCATAAGATGAAGAGATGTATATTGACCAATTCTATGGTGAATATCTTTAGAACTCTTCTGAAACACTTGATCATTCAACCAATGAGTTTTGACTGACATCATATATCTGGGTGGTTTAATGTATGCAACTTGCTAAATCAAATTCTTCCTGTATTGCATAACGTGTATCTACTTTGACAATACATTGTGTCATCATCATGGAATAAAGGCAAACAAACTGCTGTAACAAGACATGTGTCTTGCTGCAGTCGACTGGCATGGCAATAAATCTGAATGACTTGTTTCTAAACTGTCTTTCATCCAAATCTGCTTCAACACTTTGTAATGATTATATTTGTGGAGAGTTTTTCATCTTAATTTTTGCAGCTGGAGATTGAGTAGGGAAGTGAGAACGTGTCATGACTGACTAATTACTCAATATCACACACAGATGTATAAAAACTTTTGGAGAAAATTAGGAGGTTCATATTTGGTTTCTCTTCCTGGGAGAAGGCAACTATTGTGCATGCATTTGTATTTCCTTTTAAAATTAGTGTGTGAATAAACAAAATCTATGTTCTTCTCTCTATAAAGTAAGCTTCATTTTCACTCTTGAATTCTATCAAAGACTTGCCATTGTCTGAGTCTTTGCAGCCCAATGTCTGTTTCAGAAAATCTAGACCAGGGGTGCTCAGCCAAATCCTGGCATCAAAACAGGTCATGAAGCCCTGTACGTCCATCCAACTACTGCTATTTCTTTTTTTATATAACCATTTTAGTATTGAAGTGTAGTTGATAACAATGTTGTATTAGTTTCAGGTGACAGCAAAGTGATTCATGTATGTTTGTGTGTGTATGTGTATACATATCTATTCTTTTTCAGATTCTTTACCATCATAGGTTATTATAGGATATTGAATACAGTTCCCTTTGCTACATAGTAGGCCCCTGTTGTTTATCCATTTTATATATAGTAGTGTATATCTGCTAATCCAAAACTCCTAATTTATCTCTCCTCCTCCTATCCCCTTCAATAACCTTGTTTGTTTTCTTTGTAAGTCTATTTCTGCTTTGTAAATAAGTTTCTTTGTATCAGTTTTTTTTTTGTTTGTTTGTTTTTTTGTTTGTTTTTTTAGATTCCATATATAAATGATGTCATATGTTGTTTGTCTTTCTCTGACTTACTTCACTTAGTATGATCATCTTCAGGTCCATCCATGTTACCACAAATGCTAGTATTCCATTCCATTTTATGGCTTAGTAGTATTCCACTGTATGTATGTACCACATCTTCTTCATCCATTCGCCTCTCAATGGATACTTTGGGTGCTTCCATGTCTTGGCTATTGTAAATGGTATTGCCATTGACATTGGGGTGCATGTATCCTTTTGAATTAAGAGTTTTCTCCAGATGTATGCCCAGGAGTGGGATTGTAGGATCATACAGTAGCTCCTTTAAGTAATTTCCATACTGTTCTCTATAGCTACTGTATCAATTCCCACCAACAGTGGAGGAGGGCTCCCTTTTCTCCACATCCTCTCCAGCATTTATAGTTTGAAGACATTTTCATGATAGCCGTTCTGACCAGTGTGAGGTGACACCTCATTGAAGACAATTGCTATTTCTATCAGACATGGTGAAGGACGTGTAAAGTCTTCAATGTGCCCATTTACCTGGCAGTTACAGCTGATACCCTCTGGATTCAGAGATCCTGAGATGCTTTGATGAGGAATGACTTGAATCTTCCAGTCTCTTTTCCTCCTCAAGGTTCATAAGCAGCTGTCAGTTACCCCATAGAATTAAATTCATCAGTAGCCTCAATAACCATCTAAAGTTCTCACATCCAATACTTGTTCAATGAATTTTGAATAAATAAGTTTAAAAGCCAACATTCAAATTACTTTAAAAGCTTTCATAGTTCCAGTTGATTTCTGAGACAATTCATAGGTATTTTATTAGGTGTAATTGAGCGACTTCACTTTCACTTTCCTGCTTTGGAGAAGGAAATGGCAACCCACTCCAGTGTTCTTGCCTGGAGAATCCCAGGGATGGGGAAGCCTGATGGGCTGCCATCTATGGGGTCACACAGAGTTGGACACGACTGAAGTGACTTAGCAGTAGTAGCAGCGACCATGGTTAAGTACCTGGATAGAGCCCTGATATTAGTATAGATGCAAATTCCTGATATTTCTCAGAAACCAACCCTCCCCCAAATCCACTAGATTTCCTTTTTGTGTGCATAACAAATTAACTATAAAACTGGTTCCTAGAATGAAGAGCTATATGTAATTACTTCAGTTTATGAATGTAAATGATCATTCAGTTAAAGATGACATTTGAAGTCAAGTCTTCAATACAATCAGATCAGTTGCTCAGTCATCTCCGACTCTTTGCGACCCCAGGAATTGCAGCACGCCAGGCCTCCCTGTCCATCACCAACTCCCAGAGTTCACTGAGACTCACGTCCATCCAGTCAGTGATGCCATCCAGACATCTCATCCTCTGTTGTCCCCTTCTCCTCCTGCCCCCAATCCCTCCCAGCATCAGAGTCTTTTCCAATGAGTCAACTCTTCGCATGAGGTGGCCAAAGTACTGGAGTTTCAGCTTTAGCATCATTCCTTCCAAAGAAATCCCAGGGCTGATCTCCTTCAGAATGGACTGGTTGGATCTCCTTGCAGTCCAAGGGACTCTCAAGAGTCTTCTCCAACACCACAGTTCAAAAGCATCAATTCCTCGGTGCTCAGCCTTCTTCACAGTCCAACTCTCACATCCATACATGACCACAGGAAAAACCATAGCCTTAACCAGACGAACCTTTGTTGGCAAAGTAATGTCTCTGCTTTTGAATATTCTATCTAGGTTGGTATAACTTTCCTTCCAAGGAGTAAGCATCTTTTAATTTCATGGCTGCAGTCGCCATCTGCAGTGATTTTGAAGCCCAGGAAAATAAAGTCTAACACTGTTTCCCCATCTATTTCCCATGAAGTGATGGGACCGGATGCCATGATCTTCATTTTCTGAAGGTTGAGCTTTAAGCCAACTTTTTCACTCTCCTCTTTCACTTTTATCAACAGGTTTTTAGTTCCTCTTCACTTTCTGCCATAAAGGTGGTGTCATCTGCATATCTGAGATTGATATTTCTCCTGGCAATCTTGATTCCAGCTTGTGTTTCTTCCAGTCCAGCGTTTCCCATGATGTACTCTGCATATAAGTTAAATAAACAGGGTGACAATATACAGCTTTGATGGACTCCTTTTCCTATTTGGAGCCAGTCTGTTGTTCCATGTCCAGTTCTAACTGTTGCTTCCTGACCTGCATACAGATTTCTCAAGAGGCAGATCAGGTGGTCTGGTATTCCCATCTCTTTCAGAATTTTCGCCAGTTGATTGTGATCCACACAGTCAAAGGATTTGGCATAGTCAATAAAGCAGAAATAGATGTTTTTCTGGAACTCTCTTGCTTTTTCCATGATCCAGCGGATAGTGGCAATTTGATCTCTGGTTCCTCTGCCTTTTCTAAAACCAGCTTGAACATCAGGAAGTTCATGGTTCACATATTGCTGAAGCCTGGCTTGGAGAATTTTGAGCATTACTTTACTAGCGTGTGAGATGAGTACAACTGTGTGGTAGTTTGAGCATTCTTTGGCATTGCCTTTCTTTGGGATTGGAATGAAAACTGACCTTTTCCAGTCCTGTGGCCACTGCTGAGTTTTCCAAGTTTGCTGGCATATTGAATGCAGCACTTTCACAGTATCATCTTTCAGGATTTGGAACAGCTCAACTGGAATTCTATCACCTCCACTAGCTTTATTCATAGTGATGCTTTCTAAGGCCCACTTGACTTCACATTCCAGGATGTCTGGCTCTAGGTCAGTGACCACACCATCGTGATTATCTGGGTCATGAAGATCTTTTTTGTGCAGTTCTTCTGTGTATTCTTGCCATCTCTTCTTAATATCTTCTGCTTCTGTTAGGTCCATACCATTTATGTCCTTTATCGAGCCCATCTTTGCATGAAATGTTCCCTTGGTATCTCTAATTTTCTTGAAGAGATCTCTAGTCTTTCCCATTCTGTTGTTACCTCTATTTCTTTGCATTGATTGCTGAAGAAGGCTTTCTTATCTCTTCTTGCTATTCTTTGGAACTCTGCATTCAGATGTTTATATCTTTCCTTTTCTCCTTTGCTTTTCGCTTCTCTTCTTTCCACAGCTATTTGTAAGGCCTCCCCAGACAGCCATTTTGCTTTTTTGCATTGTTTTTCCATGGGGATGGTCTTGATCCCTGTCTCCTGCACAATGTCATGAACCTCATTCCATAGTTCATCAAGCACTCTATCTATCAGATCTGGGCCCTTAAATCTATTTCTCACTTCCACTGTATAATCATAAGGAATTTGATTTAGGTCATACCTGAATGGTCTGGTGGTTTTCCCTACTTTCTTCAATTTCAGTCTGAATTTGGCAATAAGGAGTTCATGGTCTGAGCCACAGTCAGCTCCTGGTCTTGTTTTTGCTGACTATATAGAGCTTTTCCATCTTTGGCTGCAAAGAATATAATCAATCCAATTTTGGTGTTGACCATCTGGTGATGTCCATGTATAGAGTCTTCTCTTGTGTTGTTGGAAGAGGGTGTTTGTTATGTCCAGTGCATTTTCTTGGCAAAACTCTATTAGTCTTTGCCTTGCTTCATTCCGTATTCCAAAGCCAAATTTGCCTGTTACTCCAGGTGTTTCTTGACTTCCTAGTTTTGCATTCCAGTCCCCTATATAAGACATCTTTTTTGGATGTTAGTTCTAAAAGGTCTTGTAGGTCTTCATAGAACCATTCAACTTCAGCTTCTTCAGCGTTACTGGTTGGGGCATAGATTTGGATTACTGTGATATTGAATGGTTTGCCTTGGAAACCAACAGAGATCATTCTGTCGTTTTTGAGATTGCATCCAAGTACTGCATTTCGGACTCTTTTGTTGACCATGATGTCTACTCCATTTCTTCTGAGGGATTCCTGTCCACAGTAGTAGATATAATGGTCATCTGAGTTAAATTCACCCATTCCAGTCCATTTCAGTTCGCTGATTCCTAGAATGTCGACATTCTAGGCGGCTGCCACCGGCGCGCTAAGTGTGGCTGAGAGGAGCCACCCCACATCCGAGGTCAGGGGCAGAAGCCGGGAGGACCCCATGCAGGAAGGGCGGTGGCCAAGAGGAGTTACCCCACATCCGAGGTCAGGGGCAGCGGCTGAGAGTACCAAACTGTGACAGCGCAGGAACGGCCGAGAGGAGCTACCCCGAGTCCAAGGTCATGGGGAATGGCCGAGAGGAGGTACCCAGTGTCCAAGGTCAGGGGTGGCGATGAGAGGAGTTACCCCGTGTCCGAGGTCAGGGGCGGTGGCCGGGAGGAGCTACCGCACGCCCCCATGCCCGAGGCCATGGGCGACAGCTGGGAGGAGCAACCCCATGTCCAAGGAGCCCTGGCTGTGCGGGGGCAGGAGGGCCTAGAGGAGCTAGCCCACGTTGAAGGTCAGGAAGGGCGGTGGTGAGGAGATACCCCTCGTTCAAAGTAAGGAGCAATGGCTGAGCTTTGCTGGAGCAGCCGTGAAGAGATACCCCACGCCCAAGGTAAGAGAAACCCAAGTAAGACAGTAGATGTTGCAAGAGGGCACCAGAGGGCAAACACACTGAAACCATACTCACAGAAAACTAGTCAATCTAATCACACTAGGATCACAGCCTTGTCTAACTCAATGAAACTAAGCCATGCCCGTGGGGCAACCCAAGATGGGCGGGTCATGGTGGAGAGATCTGACAGAATATGGTCCACTGGAGAAGGGAATGGGAAACCACTTCAGTATTCTTGCCTTGAGAACCCCATGAACAGTATGAAAAGGCAAAATGATAGGATACTGAAAGAGAAACTCCCCAGGTCAGTAGGTGCCCAATATGCTACTGGAGATCAGTGGAGAAATAACTCCAGAAAGAATGAAGGGATGGAGCCAAAGCAAAAAGAATACCCAGCTGTGGATGTGACTGGTGATAGAAGCAAGGTCTGATGCTGTAAAGAGCAATATTGCATAGGAACCTGGAATGTCAGGTCCATGAATCAAGGCAAATTGGAAGCGGTCAAACGAGATGGCAAGAGTGAATGTGGACATTCAATACAATAACCAGTGTTAAAACATCACCTGAGTGTTATATAAGCTTCTCCCTCTTTTCTTCATATGATGGATCTGTGAGTAGTTTAAACTAGATGATCTCTGCGATTTCTCCATGCTCTTACACTGAAAAGTTCCTTTGAAAACATTCCTCTGGACAGTTCAAAAAACAAATCTATTTCCCTATAATTTCCTCTTGTCAGTTCAGCTTTTGACCTTTGTAATCATGAACACTCTCTTCTGCAAATAATGGAAGACAACTTACTCATTTATTTCCCATGAGTTGCCTTTTGCAAGTGAAGCTTCAGTTCAGTTCAGTCTCTCACTCATGTCTGACTCTTTGTGACTCCATGGAAAGCAGCATGCCAGGCCTGCCTGTCTATCACCAACTACCAGAGTTTACTCAGACTCATGTCCATTGAGTTGGTGATGTAATCCAACCATCTCATCCTCTATCATCCCCTTCTCCTCCCACCTTCAACCTTTCCCAGCATCAGGGTCTTTTCAAATGAGTCAGTTCTTTGCATCAGGTGGCCAAAGCATTGGAGTTTCAGCTTCAACATCAGTCCTTCCAATGAACATCCAAGACTGAAATCCTTTAGGAAGGACTGGTTGGATCTCCTTGCAGTCCATGGGACTCTCAAGAGTCTTCTCCAACATCACAGTTCAAAAGCATCAATTCTTTGGCACTCAGTTTTCTTTATACTCCAACTCTCACATCCATACATGACTACTGGGAAAACTATAGCCTTGACTAGACGGACCTTTGTTGGCAAAGGAATCTCTGCTTTTTAATATGCTGTCTAGGTTGGTCATAACTTTTCTTGCAAGGAATAAGAGTCTTTGTGTGTGTGTGTGTGTGTGTGTGTGTGTGTGAATTGTAATTTTTTTTAATTTAATTTAATTTTATTTTTTGACTTCACAATATTATATTGGTTTTGCCATATATCAAAATGAATCCGCCATAGGTATACACGTGTTCCCCATCCTGAACCCTCCTCCCACCTCCCTCCCCGTACTATCCCTCTGGGTCGTCCCAGCGCACCAGCCCCAAGCATCCAGTATCATGCATCGAACCTGGACTGGCGACTCGTTTCATATATGATATTATACATGTTTCAATGCCAGTCTCCCAAAGTAAGAGTCTTTTAATTTCATGGCTGCACGATGTAATTTCAATCACTGCAGTAACAGTCTGCAGTGACTTCAGAGCCCAAAAAAATAAAGTCTCTCACTGTTTCCATTGTTTCCCCATCTATTTGCCATGAAGTGATGGGACCAGATGCCATGATATTAGTTTTCTGAATGTTGAGCTTTAAGCCAACTTTTTCACTCTCCTCTCACTTTCATCAAGAGGCTCTTTAGTTCTTCTTCACTTTTTGCCATAAGGGTAGTGTCATCTGCGTATCTGAGGTTATTGATATTTCTCCCGGCAATCTTGATTCCAGCTTGTACTTCATCCAGTCCAGTGTTTCTCATGATGTACTCTGCATAGAAGTTAAATAAGCAGGGTGACAATATACAGCCTTGACGTACTCCTTTTCCTATTTGGAACCAGTCTGTTGTTCCATGTCCAGTCCTACCTGTTGTTTCCTTACTTGCATACAGATTTCTCAAGAGCCAGGTCAGACGGTCTGGTATTCCCATCTCTTTCAGAATTTACCACAGTTTATTGTGATCCACACAGTCAAAGGCTTTGGCATAGTCAATAAAGCAGAAATAGATGTTTTTCTGGAACTCTCTTGCTTTTTTGATTATCCAGTTGATGTTGGCAATTTGATCTCTGGTTCCTCTGTCTTTTCTGTAACCAGCTTGAACATCTGAAAGTTCATGGTTCACGTACTGTTGAAGCCTGGATTGTAGAATTTTGGATATTAATTTGCTAGAGTGTGAGATGAGTGCAATTGTGTGGTAGTTTGAGCATTCTTTGGCAATGGCAATGCCAAAGAATGCCCAAGTGAAGTTTATAGTGCTCATACCAAACTTCAAATGTCACAGCTTCATATTATATTCTGTGCATGGACCACTTGTCTAAAAATTGATCCCCCCACCACTGCAATTCACCAAAAGTACTGAAATCTGAACTTTCTTTGCCCTGGGTGTGGTGTTCCTGTTAAAGAAGCCTAGGTTTTCAATACTAGCTAATACAAAACAGCATATTGAAAAGCAGAGACATCACTTTGCTGACAAATGTCTGTATAGTCAAAGCTATGGTCTTTCCAGTAGTCAAGTATGGATGTGAGAGTTGGACTGTAAAACGACAGTGGTAAAGAGTTGATACTTTTGAACTGCGGTGCTGGAGAAAACTCTTGAGAGTCCCCTGGACATCAAGGAGATCAAATCAGTCAATCTTAAAGGGAATCAACTCTGAATATTCATTGGAAGGACTGATGCTGAAGTTGAAGCTCCAATAATTTGGCCACTTGATGCAAAATGCTGACTCACTGGAAAAGACCTTGATGCTAGGAAATATAGAAGGCAGGAAGAGAAAGGGATGACAGAGGATGAGATGGTTGCACCCCTGACTCATGAACATGAGTTTGAGTAAACTCATAGTGAAGGACAGGAAAGTCTGATTTATTGCAGTCTATGGGGTCACAGCGGAGAAAGCAATGGCAACCCATTCCAGTACTCTCACCTGGAAAATCCCATGGATGGAGCCAGGCTGCAGTTCATGGGGGTAGCTACGAGTCAGACACGACTGAACGACTTCACTTTCACTTTTCATTTTCATGCATTGGAGAAGGAAATGGCAACCCACTCTAGTGTTCTTGCCTGGAGAATCCCAGGGGACAGGGGAGCCTGGTAGGCTGCCGTCTATGGGGTTGCACAGAGTCCGACACGACTGAAGCGACTTAGCAGCAGCAGTAGCAGCAGCATGGGGTCACAGTCGGACAGGACTGAAGAACAAGAACAATGACACAAGCGGGATTCATGCAGGAGTAAGATCGGCATCACCTGGACTTTGTTAGAAATGCAGAATTTGATCTGGGGCCCCAGAGTAGATCTACCGACTTGGGCCCTGTATTTTAATAAGCCCTTCATGTGATTTGCATCCACATTAAAGTTTGAGAAGCACTGACATATGAAAAAGTACTTGATGGAGATCTGCAGGTGCGGGTGTACACTGAGTTGTGGTCAACTACAACCACTAGCTATATTACAAGTCAGAACTCTGAAACCCTCTGCTGATGCAACCACCTTAGAAAAAAAGAAATGTAGGTTAAGTTATTATATAGCATTTAAAAGTACATTGTATCATTAAAATGATTATGTCTGTGACACAACCAACCACTCCATTTCTTGACACACTTTCTTTTCTTGTTTCCCAGGATGCCTTTGTTCTTGGTTCTCTTCCAGGTTCTGAGCACTGCATTTCAGTCCCCTATGCTGATTTCTCGGAGAAGGCAATGGTACCCCACCCCAGTACTCTTGCCTGGAAAATCCCATGGATGGAGGAGCCTGGAAGGCTGCAGTTGATTGGGTCGCTGAGGGTCGGACATGACTGAGCAACTTCACTTTGACTTTTCACTTTCATGTATTAGAGAATGAAATGGCAACCCACTCCAATGTTCTTGCCTGGAGAATCCCAGGGACTGGGAAGCCTGGTGGGCTGCCGTCTATGGGGTCGCACAGAGTCGGACACGACTGAAGTGACTTAGCAGCAGCATGCTGATTTCTGTTTACTCAACTTGGTTCTTCATGCACTTTTCCTGAATCAACCCCTGCACTTCCTGACTTCAACTGCCCATGGGTTGGTCATTTCACAATCCCCACCTCCCATCCTGCTCTTCTGAGTTCAAGCTTAGGTCAAACGAATAGTTTACCTGAACGTTCTGTAGGTACCACTTGGAGGGAATTCATTTTACCCAACCTCCTTTCTCACGACGCCTCCTCTTTTTCTGTTCCCATTAGTTAGCGACTGGTATCTACCACGTTGTAACCTTGGGAGGCATCCTGAGCACTTCCCTCGCTAACTCCATTAAGCCTCTATTGGCCACCTAGCCTGATCAATTTCACTGGTGAACTAGCTCATTTTGGGCCCATTCCCACTGCTCCAGCCTAGATTCCATCGTCATTCAAGCTTTACTGTCAATTTCTTAATTTATCTCCTCTTGCACATAATTTCTGTCTCCACACCACTGCCGCCCCTTTTCTAGCCCCCTTCTCACTAAAGACAATGGATTTTTATTTCTAAAAATGTATCTAAATAAAACACAAATACATCCCTGCCTCAAAAATCTCCTCTATCACCTGGTGCAATAAAGTTCCCACAGCTCTATGGTGACCCTGGTGCAGATGGTCCACTCTGCCGGCTCTTTCATGGCTTCTGTCACCATGAATTGCTCAGCCCTGTACCTTGACAGGTGCCATTTGTTCCAAATTCAACTCCTTTCTTCTTTTCATTTATAGCGAAATCCTGTTCATCCTTTCAGAATTAGTACAAGTGTCACTTCCCCTGCCATGACTTCACAGATTTTTAATGCTTCCAAAAGCGCGTGCTTCACACCTGCTTTATCCACCAAGAGGTTGGGTGGTTCTTCTGGGGCTCTGGGTTCGATCCATCACCACTAACGTGACCTTAGGCAATTTATTAATAATCTTGATTTCCCCCTTGGCTCCCGTGTGATGCAGAGATCAGAGGACCACTGCTGGGAACTAGATTGCATAAGTGAGGTGTGGTATGACGTGGCTTGTGCAAGATGGGTGTGGAGTAATGGCTTGTCCTCTGGATACCAGTGACCCATCATGGGTGCCTTCCTCTTCCCTTAGCAGATCAGGGCCAAGCTCAAGGATGCACAGGTCTCACTCAATATATATTATTTGTGGCCAAAACTGATCTCATATAAGAGGCCCTCAGTAAATGTTATGTTGAGATCCCACAATATTACATTTTATCCCAGTGCTCACTAGTAAGCTACATGAGGAAACCATTCTCAAGGCCATAGACAACACAGCCATCCTTAACACAGTCCAGTCACATGCTCCTTTTGACCTTTTTTTACCCAAATACTCTCCTTTTTGCTTCTTTAAACAAAGACTTTCCATGTGCCTTTCATCTGTGTCACTGTGATCATTTTTGTCATAGTCATAAAATTGTGTTTCCCAATTCTCTACTATTTCTCTTTTTTAAATTGGAGTATAATTGCTTTACAATGTTGTATTAGTTTCTTATGTTTACATATATCCCTTCCCTTTTGAGCCTCCCTTGCCTCACCACAGCCCACCTCTCTCCGTCTCCACAGAGCCACAGGCTGAACTCCCTGTGTGATAAAGCAGCTTCCATCAGCTATCTATTTTACGCATGATAGTGTATATATGTTACTGCTACTTTCTCCACTCACCTCGCCCTTTCCTTCCCTCGTTGTGTCCACACATCTGTTCTCTAAGTCTACGTTTCTATTTCTGCCCTGCAAATAGTTTCATCAGCACCATTTTCTAGATTTTATGTAAATGAATTGATTTAAGACATTTGTTTTTCTCTTTTTGACTTGCATCACTCTGTATAATAGGTTCTAGGTTCATCTACCTCACTAGCTAACTCAAATTCGTTCCTTTTTATGGTCGAGCAATATTCCATTGTATAATTGTTACCACATATTTTTTATCCATTCATCTGTCCATGGACATCTAGATTATTTCTTTGCCCTGGCTATTGTAAACAATGTTACAATGAATATTGGGGTACCTGTGTCTTTTTAAATTGTTGTTGTCTCAGGTTATATGCCCAGTAGTGGGATTGCTGGGTCATATGGTAGTTTTATTCCTAGTCCTTTACTATTTCAATCCTTATTTTGTTAATTGGACAGATTCTGTGTATTAATATATAGGGAAATAGATGGGGAAACAGTGGAAACAGTGTCAGACTTTATTTTTGGGGGCTCCAAAATCACTGCAGATGGTGACTGCAGCCATGAAATTAAAAGATGCTTACTCCTTGGAAGAAAAGGTATGACCAACCTAGATAGCATATTGAAAAGAAGAAATATTACTTTGCCAACAAAGGTTTGTCTAGTCAAGGCTATGGTTTTTCCAGTGGTCATGTATGGATGTGAGAGTTGGACTGTGAAGAAGGCTGAGCACCAAAGAATTGATGCTTTTGAACTGTGGTGTTGGAGAAGACTCTTGAGAGTCCCTTGGACTGCAAGGAGATCCAACCAGTCCATTCTGAAGGAGATCAGCCCTGGGATTTCTTTGGAAGGAATGATGCTAAAGCCGAAACTCCAGTACTTTGGCCATCTCATTCGAAGAGTTGACTCATTGGAAAAGACTCTGATGCTGGGAGGGATTGGAGGCAGGAGAAGAAGGGGACGACAGAGGATAAGATGGCTGGATGGCATCACCGACTCAATGGACGTGAGTCTGAGTGAGCTCCGGGAGTTGGTGATGGACAGGGAGGCCTGGCTTACTGCGATTCATGGGGTCGCAAAGAGTCGGACACGACTGAGTGACTGAACTGAACTGATTCTAGTCAAAAAGTCACTCTGTCTTGCATTCCCCTGTACTTTCTCCACTGACACTCTTTCTAATCACACTTGTACTTTTACCTATACTTTTCAAAGGATTCTATTCAATCTTCTGCTGTCTCAAGTTGCAAGCTGTTTAACAGCATTGCCAAACCACCTGCCCTTCCAGTCCTTGTGAAAGATGTATATCCAGATGTGCTTTGAGATAGATCTCCTCAGAAGTATAAAGGTAAAAAATGAAAGATTCAATTTTTGTTATGAAGAATCCATGGAGAATTTGTCCATTATGATACATTTCTTCATCTTGTATCTCAACAGATTAATTTCAGAAGTTATTGTTTCTTGATAATGTGATATTGGAAAGTCCCTGTTTCCCAGGGATGCTTGAGTCTGAGAATCGCTTTATTATATCTTTCTGTAAAAACAAGTGACTTAGATATGCATCTCTGAAATAGCAATGTAAATCAGTGGGAAAACAAGATTCAGTAACAGAATTTTCTCAGAAAATCAGCATAGTTCTCAATTGGAAAGAGTCCCTATTCCAAGCCTGTACTACAGAAATCTGTTTATACATTTTAGCGCTTAGAGCAAATGCACTTAAAATTCCCTGTGAACTTCATGAAGTTGACCTAGACAGTCTGTAAACACACATACACTGTCAGAGGACTTGATCAAAAAAAGGTTAGGAATTAGTGACATGACACAGGGAACTGGAAGACGATGTTATCATGATCTTTAATTTCTAAGTTTCTGCAGAAGAGTGATGGGACTAAGCCTGAATCTGAGGGTAAAGCATGTGGTAAACTTGATCTGTTGGAAAAGGCCACACAGGGGGGAGGTGGGATGTTTAACTTAGAGATCATCTCTTTTATCAGCACTGCAGATGTTAACTTGCATTTAGTGCCAGTGAAAACTGTCCTACACATCAGAGCCCGTGGGAAACAGGCTCCCCGCCCGACTACACTTAACATTTAAAATTCAAGGATGCTTCAGTGCAAGGTGAATTTGACTTACACAACTACAGGGAGATTCTCACGGATTAAGTCACCAGATGTATGTCACTGATAATTACTAAGAAAGAAAACAGAACCTTCTTGGGTGAAATTATGGGAGAGATGACAGAAAAGACATTGAAAGCTTAAGCACATTAATCTCTAGGTGGATTTTGGACTCACCTCTAGCAGAGCAATCACCTAATGCTCACATGGAGGTCTTCCCCTCCCAGCCTCCAAAAACATAAGAAAGTAACCTTCACCATGTGCTCAGAGAATAACCATATGGCCCAAGCAACATAGCTCTGATTTACAATAAGATAGCATAGGAAAAGAATTCCTACATGGAGGTCAAACTCAATAGGTTTCTCACTTAAAAAAAATTTTTTTTATTGGAGTATAACTGCTTTACAATGTCGTATTGGTTTCTGCCATACAATAGCATGAATCAGACATAAGTATACATATATCCCCTCATTTTTGGACCTCCCAACCCCACCCACCCCTCTAGTTCATCACAGAACACTGAGCTGAGTTCCCTATGTTATGCAGTCACCTCTAAGTAAGTTGTGTCTTTGATGTGATGTTTTCCAAGTTAGATTTGGTTTCATATTTGTTTTGAAAATTACACACACATCCTTCAAAACCTCTAATCATAAAATTGACAAAAAAATTGTGTGCAATGTTCCATTTTTCAATATATGAAGTGAATGTGACAACAGCAAGAAGAGTCTCCCTTGATAAAACCTATCACTTTTGCAAATTTCAGAAGTGTTGACTAGATTTTCTTAACAAAATATTTTCCTAATGTTAACTTTGAGTGTAATTCTTTTCCATTACCTCATAAATTCGGCCTCATAATGTTGATACATTTCTGCCTAATTTTGCTTGTATTAATAATACTGTATGATGAATGTTTTCTCCATACCATTAAAGTTTCATAGTTTAATGGAATGATTTCACTATATTCCAGCGCAGAGATATACCAAAATTTAGTTATATCTTCTCCTTCTGTTAAAATTTTAATTATAACATTTTGTTGTTAGGTGAACACTTTAAGTCTTCTGATGAACTTATTCCTAAGATAAATATGAAGGTAATTAGAGAAGGCAATGGCACCCCACTCCAGTATGCTTGCCTGGAAAATCCCATGGACGGAGGAGCCTGGTAGGCTGCAGTCCATGGGGAAGCTAAGAGTCGGACACAACTGAGTGACTTCACTTTGATTTTTCACTTTCATGCATTGGAGAAGGAAATGGCAACCCACTCCAGTACTCTTGCCTGGAAAATCCTATGGATGGAGGAACCTGGTAGGCTGCCGTCTATGCGGCTGCACAGAGTCAGACACGACTGAAGTGACTTAGCAGCAGCAGCAGCAGCAATTAGATTTTAAATCGATTATAAATAAATTACAGCAAAACCATGTGTGTGATTTACTGGTAATAATAATGATGAAATTAATGTTTTTTTCTGGGGGAGAGTATGTTTTACTGTTTTTTCAGCTCAAGCTATTCACAAGCCAAACCCTTTTTTCTATGGCTTTAATTGTGCACAATATCAAGGAAGCAAAAATTAAAGTTGTTTGATCTCTTTTGGGGATCTTTTTTGCACAAATATTCCATCTATATTGGAAGTGAATATTTTAAATAAATTTTTAATAAATGCATAATCCACATGTCTCTTGTGTGCAGAGTGTTAACCCTGACATAGGATTTCCTGTTTTGGTCTCTTAGAAAATGTTTTACTTCAAGTATGGAACCCATGAAGCTTCAGGTTTATTTTGCTGTCTCCTGTTTAGTTGATGATTTTTATTATCATACTTTTTAGGGTTAAGATAATCTTTTAGAGTTCACATCTTCATTTTTTCTAAAGTGAAGTATAGTTGATGTATAATGTTGCATTACTTTCAGGAGTACAGCAAGTGGGCCATATACATATATATGGAAAGGAAATGGTAAGCCACTCCAGTATTCCTGCCTAGAGAATCCCAAGGACAGAGGAATCTGGTGGGGCTACAGTCCATGGGGTTGCAAAGGGTCAGACATGACTGAAGTGACTTAGCACGCATGCATACACATATATGCATTCTCTTTGAGATTCTTTTCGCTTATAGGCCATTAAAAAATACCGAGCAGATTTCCTTGTGATGTATACTAGGTCCTTGTTGGTTACCTATTTCTTATATATCTGTTAATCCCAATCTCCCAGTTTATCCCTCTCCCTTTCCCTCCTTCAGTAAGCATAAGTCTGTTTTGTATGTTTGTGGCTTTATTTCTGCTTCGTACATAAGTTTGTTTATATCATTTTATTCTTATTTTAATAAAAATCAGATTGATTAAACTATCTGGTGATACAACCTTTTCATGGCTTTATAGTTAGACAGGCTTCCTGGTGGCTTAGTGGTAAAGAATTTGCCTTCAATTCAGGAACAGAAGGAAACATGGGTTTGATCCCTGAATCAGGAAGATCCCCTGGAGAAGGGCGTGGCAACCCACTCCAGTATTCCTGCCTTGAGAATCCCTATGGACAGAGAAGCCCATTGGACTAAGTCCATGGGGTCGCAAAAAGTTGGACATGGCTGTGACTGAACTGAATTAACACTCAATCACGCATAGTTAGATACCTGCCAGTAATACAAAAGTAAAGCCACCTGTATTTTCCCTAAAGGTTATTGAAGATATTTCCTTCTTCTGTGTCATATAAGAAATTAATTTTGTATCTGTGTAGCTTTTGTAGCAATGGATAGACCTAATCCAGCTAATAATACTAAAGACCCACCACTTAAAACTCAAAAGTTCTATCATAGATTAACAGAGAAGAATTGTAAACCTCACAGAGAAGGAGGAAAAAGAGGGTTTCAACCACAATGAAAAACAGGCACTGGCTGTGAAAAACTCCCTTCAAAAATCTTGACAACTTTACACTCACACATTGTTGTGTTGCTCATGCCAAGGAAATCTCAGTATTTTGCAGAAGCAGCAGTAAGAAATAAAAACTGCATCATGACTTTGTGGATTCCACTTAGAGAACCTGACCAGACACACACATGTGCACACATGTGTGCACACTCACATATATACCCTGCTTGCATATACATGAACATGATAGCAAAATATACATATTGTGAAGTTTAGAAAGAAGAGATCAGTGTAGAATATTGTTTTCTAAAGGACTCTTTGGAAAAAGACTCTGATGCTGGGAGGGATTGGGGACAGGAGGAGAAGGGGACGACAGAGGATGAGACGGCTGGATGGCATTACCGACTCGATGGACGTGAGTCTGAGTGAACTCCGGGAGTTGGTGATGGACAGGGAGGCCTGGCGTGCTGCGATTCATGGGGTCGCAAAGAGTTGGACACGACTGAGCGACTGAACTGAACTGAACTGAAAGGTGCTGAATGTTTCTTGGAACTGTGTCTGACCCATAACGAATACTCAATGAATATGTATCGTTGAATAAATAATCAAATAAGTAAATTAAAATATGAGCATAAATCAAGAATATTATAAATAAGACTTTAAATGTTTAAATGCCCAACGTAAACAAATGTAAAGCTCCAAAATATACATCTTTTAAAAAAGGAGGAAACTTATGGAGCTGATAAATATGTTTATTACTTTAATTGTAGGGATCATTTCATGGGTGCATACATACCTTCAATCCCATCAAATTTCATACATTAAATCTTTGCAGTTTTCTTTCTTGGTATCATTTGCACTTCATAAAAAGCTTCAAACAAAATAAAAATGTCAATACACACAGTAATTAAATTGAATGCCATAAAATATTCACTTTTCATCTTTCCTTGACAAAACACTCTCAATTCTGTGTTTTATCTTAAGTAACTCAATTTTGTCCTGCATCAAATGCACAGATTGGATCATGTGTTTGAAATACATTTTGCATCCAAGGTTTATCTATTTGACATTTTTCCCATCGTCTCTCACGAGATCTCACATTCTTCCCTATAATATGTTTATGCTTCTGTTGTGTCCAACTCTGTGCGACCCTATGGACTGTAGCCTGACAGGCCCTTCTGTCCATGGGATTCTGCAAACAAAAATACTGGGGTGGGTTGCCATTTCCTCCTCCAGAGGATCTTCCCAACGCAGGGATTGAACCTGTGTCTCTTATGTCGCCTATATCGGCAGGCAAGTTCTTTATCACCAGTGCCACTTGGGAAGACCCAAAAGATTCTAAGACCTAAAAAGGATATCTTTCAAGTTTCAGAGCCACTTAACTTTTTTTATCCCTGATTCTCAGTGTTCTAGTATGGGGAAGGAGTCTTTCTAATTAGGAAAAACATTCACTTTTTTCCCATCATAGCAGTTCATTATTACATGTTACCATAGGGAGTCAATTTACTAAAACTGTATTTCTAAGAATATTTCCTCTGCTCCTTTGTACCTAAATGAGAAATGGAATTGCTTTATTTCCCTTAAGGAAAGGCTGGAAGCAAGAAAGAGCCTCTGTTAGTTGTTTTTAAGCTCAGAAATCTGTATTTCACATTCAAAGCTACCTTCTTAATGCACTTTTCAGGGAGGAATTGTGTTCCCTGTCTTGCTCACTCCCATCCGATTTCCATAAAAGTGACTTCCGGTGTCTCTCTGAGCATTACTATCTCTTTGTTGTGTTCTGAAAACATGCTTCCTGCCGTAACTTCTGCACCCGAAGAAGGTATTTCCAGTGACTTACTGTGAAAGGCACAGACATTTCCCATCAGGGCTCTAGGACCACAGAGAAATGTTTAGTGCCAGCAACAGCCGTTACCAGCCAGGCTGCCTCGGAATGGTCACTTCACCTCTTTCATCTCAGGGTCCTCCACTAAGAAGAGGAGAACAATCCTTAGCTTTCCAATTCATTTAAGGATTAAAGAGGAAAACTCATGAGAAACACAGCTTAGTGCCTGGAATGCTGTTGTGCAGACAGTAAACATGAGCAATTATTCTTATCATGATTAGTATATAATTATATACTATCTATGTATTATATTTATTACAATAATTATATGGTTATATAATGATAGTTGGGCTTCCCAGGTAGCACTAGTGGTAAAGAACCCACCTGCCAAGGCAGGTGTAAGAGATGAAGGTTTGATCCCTGGCTCAGGAAGATCCCCTGGAGGAGCTCATGGCAACCCACTCCAGTATTCTTGCCTGGTGAATCCCATGGACAGAGGAGCCTAGTGGGATAGAGCCCATAGGGTCACATAGAGTCAGACATGACCGAAGCAACTTAGCATGCATGCATAATGATAGTTAGAGTATTATCATCTTGTTATTAACTGGATTCAAATAACTATCTTTATTCTGACACCTAATGCTGTCTTTTCTGAGTGTCATCCTTAAGATTCTAGGTTCCTGTGGCTTGCTCTCCTCCCAGTGAGCCGCAGATCTTCTCCTGGAGCTCTGGGGTGCTGGTGTGTACAGTCACTGGTGTGCCTCCCATTCCTGCCTCCCTACAAAGGGCATCTTCTTACCTTGGATGATGAGTGGTCTACCCACATCTCAGATCTCTATGGTCGATAGGAAGGTGAAAAGTCAACACAATGGAGTCATCATTCTAGGGTTTTCAGATGCCTTCATGTGATCTTGATTTTTTTAAAATTTTATTTTATTTTTAAACTTTACATAATTGTATTAGTTTTGCCAAATATCAAAATGAATCTGTTCCAAGTGGCTGTAGGGCTCAAGTCATGTTGGAATAGACAAGTGGGGTAATTTGAACGGAGGAACAAGGCCCGATGCTTAGGAGATACAGGTACGAGCACATCTGTTGGGAGGAAAGAGAAAGGTCAAAGGCAGAAGTGTCACTGAAAGCCCTGGAGATTAAGACCACTGGGTGGGGAGGAGTCTGGCTGGTGCTCAGAGAAAGGGAGATGGATATGTGAAAGGTGCAAAACACAGGGCTCAGTCATATCACCAGGCTTGCAGTGGTGGGCTTCTCTGAGAACCTTGATATTCTCAGAGCTCACTTAAAAAATCACTACTTTTGCCATTGCATATTACTACTTTTCTAAAATGGATATATTCCTGGTTTCTGGAATAGGTAATTGCTTTAACTAGGATATATAAAAGAAAGTTTCAACTAGAATGCTTTAAAATGTCAAAAAGACTCATTTCCAAAACTAAGGATTTATATTGAAATAAAGCAGACTAAATTTTTCTGGGTAAGAATCATGTGTTTTGATTTACCTGGTCCTTCACTTTTCCAGGATGCAACAGCTCATGACTTCCCTGATCCCACGTTTTCCTTTAGTATATCCTAAGGCAAGCTGTGGAAGTACTGCACTCAATATGACAGAAAATTTGGAAAACTCAGCAGTGGCCACAGGACTGGAAAAGGTCAGTTTTCCTTCCAATCCCAAAGAAAGGCAATGCCAAGGAATGTTCAAACTATTGCACAATTGCACTCATCTCACACGCTAGTAAAGTAATGCTCAAAATTCTCCAAGCCAGGCTTCAGCAATACGTGAACTGTGAACTTCCAGATGTTCAAGCTGGATTTAGAAAAGGCAGAGTAACCAGAGATCAAATTGCCAACATCCGCTGGATCATCGAAAAAGCAAGAGAGTTCCAGAAAAACATCTATTTCTGCTTTATTGACTATGCCAAAGCCTTTGACTGTGTGGATCACAACAAACTGTGGAAAGTTCTGAAAGAGATGGGAATACCAGACCACCTAACCTGCCTCTTGAGAAACCTATATGCAGGCCAGGAAGCAACAGTTAGAACTGGACATGGAACAACAGACTGTTTCCAAATAGGAAAAGGAGTCCATCAAAGCTGTATATTGTCACCCTGTTTATTTAAATTATATGCAGAGTACATCATGAGAAACGCTGGGCTGGAAGAAGCACAAGCTGGAATCAAGATTGCCAGGAGAAATATCAATAACCTCAGATATGCAGATGACACCACCCTTATGGCAGAAAGTGAGGAGAAACTAAAAAGCCTCTTGATGAAAGTGAAAGAGGAGAGTGAAAAAGTTGGCTTAAAGCTCAACATTCAGAAAATGAAGATCATGGCATCTGGTCCCATCACTTCATGGGAAATAGATGGGGAAACAGTGGAAACAGTGTCAGACTTTATTTTTCTGGGCTCCAAAATCACTGCAGATGGTGACTGCAGCCATGAAATTAGAAGACACTTACTCCTTGGAAGGAAAGTTATGACCAACCTAGATAGCATGTTGAAAAGCAGAGACATCACTTTGCCAACAAAGGTCTGTCTAGTCAAGGCTATGGTTTTTCCTGTGGTCATGTATGGATGTGAGAGTTGGACTGTCAAGAAACCTGAGCACCAAAGTATTGATGCTTTTGAACTGTGGTGTTGGAGAAGGCTCTTGAGAGTCTTTTAGACTGCAAGGAGATCCAACCAGTCAATTCTAAAGGAGATCAGCCCTGGGATTTCTTTGGAAGGAATGATGCTAAAGCTGAAACTCCAGTACTTTGGCCATCTCATGTGAAGAGTTGACTTATTGGAAAAGACGCTGATACGGGATTGGGGGCATGAGGAGAAGGGGACGACAGAGGATGAGATGGCTGGATGGCATCACTGACTCGATGGACGTGAGTCTGGGTGAACTCCGGGAGTTGGTGATGGACAGGGAGGCCTGGCGTGCTGCGATTCATGGGGTTGCAAAGAGTCGGACACGACTGAGCGACTGAACTGAACTGAAGGCAAGCATTGGTTTTCATGATGTATCCCTTATTCGATTAAAAGCTTCTAGAAATGATTTCTACATGTTATTCCAGGGTGTGGTCCCCAGGGGCCTGACACATAATAGAGAGCCGGTTGGGAAAAAACAAAACAAAACAAAACAAAACCAAAAACCCTGAAGTCACACTGTGGAGTTTTGTTGTTGTTCAGTAGCTAAGTCATGTCAAACTCTGTGTGTCTCCTTGGACTGCAGCTCCTTGGACTAGGCTCCTCTGTCCTTTACAATCTCCTGAAGTTTGCTCTAATTCATGTCTGTTGAGTTGATGGTGCTATCTAACCATCTCATCCTTTGCCACCCTGTTCTCCTTTGCCTTCAATCTTTTCCAGCATCAGGGTCTTTTCCAGTGAATTGGCTCTTTGCATCAGGTGGCCAAAGTATTGGAGCTTCAGCTTCAGCATCAGTCCTTGCAATGAATATTTCAGGGCTGTTTTTCTTTATGGTTGACTGGTTTGATATCCTTGCAGTCCAAGGATATCTCAAGAGTCTTCTCTAAGACCAGTGTTCAAAAGCATCAATTCTTCAGTGCTCAGCCTTTTTCATGGTCCAACTCTCACATTCGTACACGACTACTGCAAAAAGCACAGCTTTGACTGTACGGACCTTTGTCAGCAAAATGTTATCTCTTCTTTCTAATATGCTGTCTAGGTTTATCATAGCTTTCCTTCCAAGGAGCAAGCGCCTTTTAATTTCACGACTACAGTCACCACCTGCAATGATTTTGGAGCCCAAGAAAATAACATCTATCACTGCCAATTCCAGCCATATTCATGAATATGCCGCTTTCAGCCATACTCAGACTCAAAAGAGAGAACTAAGTTTCACTTCTTCTTTTTTCCTTTTTTTTTTTTTTCGAATGTTAAGACTGTGAAGTTTAACAGTGATGATAATAAGATGATTTGCATGTGAACAAATGCCTTGGTTTGGAGAGAGTTTGAAAGAGAAAGAGAGCTTTTTAGAGAACCTAAGAGCAGAAAGAATAAGACTTAGATTCAGATCAGGAGCCACCAAAGAACACATAGGCAGTTTGAAGACAAATCATCTGAACATCTAAACACTTTTCCAGCCTCTATATCTGTCCTTGCTTTTCTTGCCCTGGGATAACACTTCCTCCTCCACACCGCCCCCCACTACCCACCCCAAATCAACAGGTAGTACAAGTAACTGGGCATATCTGTATTATTCCACTACCTTGAACCTATGGAAGATACTGCTAATAGATCAAAACTCCCCCACCCCACTAAATCTGGCCTTAAGATTCTTCTCAGTACTACTTCTCAGGATAGGTTAAATACCAATGCCGATTAATTGCAGTTGGTTTATGAGGTGAAATATACTGTATTTGACCTCTTGGTGACTTTGTCCTAATTGGTGACTGGCTGAGTCAGACAGGATTGGGTGGCTTTGTGGAATATAATTTTGATGTGCTTATCGAGAGGCTTGTGGAACAGAATGTCTCTCCATATACATGGCAACACAAAGAATAGCAACAGTTGTGGACATGGTTTTAGAAAGCCAACAGAGTGGTCTCTCCAAATTCTGAGAATTGTATCTGGCATTTTGTTCCACTGGAAAAACAGTTTCACTCTTGGTGCCCCACCCAGAATCCCTCAGATTCCTTTTCCTGGTTTTGTCTATCATCCTCAAGCTCCCATTTTCACACTTGCCATGTTTAGAGGTTTGCTCTTGGTCACTGCACTTTCACATATGGAAAGCCAGGGTGTTAGCGGAAGTCCCTCCACATGGCAAGAACACACACACGCACACACACACACACACGCCATCTGCAGCCAGTGGTGGAATGAGCTCTAAAGTGTACTTTCCTTCCTGCCCAGAACTCTTTTTGAGATCTGTCTACATCTGGGGCTTCATCTAAAACTGTGCCTTTGCTTGATTTTTTCCTCTTCTGCATCCTCTTCCATCCTGGACTGGTTCTCCTGAGTGATGGTCCTTCTTAAATGACCTGCCACTGAATCCTTGGTTCAGTGAACTTTTCACCCCAAAAGACAGTATGGAATAGTTTCTTTGCCTTGAGCTTTCCAAAAAATTTAAATTCGTAATTTATGTTATGGATATCATTTTATTCAAAGCTATTTTGGTTGCAAAATATCTATTAAAAATGGATTTAAGCTAACTCAAGTGAAGAGAAGCAGTTGTGTAGTTATAGGATCTCATAGGTATTTGTTGTTAAAATATGTAATATTAGCCTGGAATTCCAGGGACATAAAGTGGCAGATACTTTCTATGTCTGCGATACATGACTTCTCCAATCACTGTCTCTCTTGGTAAATCCAGTTTTTCTTTTTCTTTATTTGCAAATTACTTTGGCTTATTTTTCTAAAGCATAGCTAAATCCAGGTGTCTCCCTGCTTCTCTCTCTGTTTCCATCACCAATTCCCCCTGCCTGATTTGTTTCTTGTTTTAAATTTTCAAGCCACGAAAATTCTGATAAAGTTAGATCCTATATGTAATCAGACGACCCATGGCAGTGGATTCATTCAATCCCATTCCAGGAAGCAAACAGAGAGACAGAGATTCACACAAAGTATCTTTTTGATACATGAATCAACAGTTCTGAGGGACAGGAGACAGCAGTGTTGAGCAGAGGGGAGCATGCAGTCACAGTCGAAGCCTCAGCCACACTTCCAGGAGCCCTAGACATAAGATGTCTTTCTCAGCTGTCCTGACTTAAGAACTGGGGTCCAAGGATTTACTACCCTGAATCTTGGGGATGCAGGACAAGGAGGGGCACTCTTGGGCAGGGCTGTCCAGCTCCCAACAACCACAGGGCAGGGACCCAGCTGAGCTTTAGTCCTGAGGGGATGGATCTGCTGTATCCTCAAGGCACCCTCAAAGCAGATCCAAATGAGATGCCCCTCCAATGGCCTGGCCTGAGCTGGGGGGACCCCTGGCATCTGCCCATCAGCTCTCAATAAGTTGTACATCGTGGTCACCAATGATGGAGACTGGAGGGGCCTCCAAGAAGTTCAGTGTCAGTGAGATCTCTCTGAGTGTGGAGGGAAAGAAATTACAGCCAATAAAATTCATGAGTGACTGGTGGAAATGCAGAAAACAGTTTAAGAATGACAAATAATTTTCCTAAGATACTTTAGGTGTCATTAAATGTAAACCACCAGTAAGGTATGACTGCCGTTCTCCACTTTTAGAGGGGTGGAAGGACTAGTCAGGCACAGCTTCTACATTAACTACCCTGTAATTGCAAACTTGAGTTAAATCCACATTAAGTCAAAACGTGCTTTACTGATCTGAGATAAAATGGATCTTTAATTTAAAATAGTCCTTTCGTGCTTGCCCTTAAAACAAACAAATGCATATGTTTGCCCCTCTGAAAATGTAAAGTTTGGTTTAAAGTACAGTATAATTCCCTTCACCGCCTCCGTGAGATGGCCCTTAAAGAAGTAAGGGCGGTGTTCCTTCCACACAAATGCCGCGAACAAGCCTCGCTGCATAAATATTTTGCTCTGTGGCACCAGCATTGACATGTCGCTGCTATAAAAACAACACTCCATCATGGGGCCAGCGTTTGGAAACTGTCTTCAATGTGGTAGCTGAGGTTTAAGTGAATGTAAACACAAAAGGATTCCCCTGATGATGCCCGGAAAGGTATACTTTCCCTGTCTTTTCCTCCTTTGCTCTCCTTCCTCAGGAAGAAAAAAAAGAGAAGCAAGGATGTGAAACAAGGAGCACGTGCCTGACGTAGGTGTTTCAGGTCCCCTGGGAGCTGCGCCCCGCTGCCTCCCCCCACCAACTCTGCTGCATCCTGCAGGGTTCTTACTTGCAACCATGAAATCCTTTTTGACTAGTGTAAAGCAGAAAAGAATCAAAGGTATTAGGTTGTTCACAGACCCTTTTCAAGGGCCTAAGATTCATACGCTTGTCTTCTTTACTTGTCTCGCTGTCATCAGTTCCTTTGTAGGTAGCCTCTGGTGAATGTTACCAATTTTATAAAAGTATATTTGAATTATTAATGATTATAGTTATTTTAATTGTATTTGTATTTGTGCTGTTAGAGCAATTGTTGCATGTAAACTGCAAGGCAGTAAAGTATTTACAGTAGCTCCTCTTGCCAATATGATGTTTAATTTGTTTATTCAAGGCAGTTTTTCAATGAAAAGCACTTTGCTAATTGCTGCCTTAAACCAATGGTGTAATGCACCAATTGTTGTGAGTTTAGTGGATTAATTTCAAATGAAATATCTTAAACATATTGTATTGTTATATTTTCTGTTTTCTACTAATATTGTTTTAATTTTTTGTTTTATAAAATTAAGCATTGAAATGAAAAAAAAATACAATTCTGTCTAATTCAATCATGAATGGTCAATTTTCCCCTTCCTTTTATATTTCTTTTCTTCGTTCTATATTTCCTTTCTCCCTCCTCCTCCCTTCTTCCCTCCCTTCATCTCCTTCCTTCCTTTTTCCTTTCCTTACTTTCTTCAGTCAGCCCTTCAGCAAAGATTTCTTGGTTACCTAGTATGTACCAGGCTAAAATCTATGCTAGGAAATGCATAATCAAATACCTCCTTGTTACAGATATAAAGGGCCTTCTATTCTATTGGAAGAGTTATCCCTTTGTAATGTAGTATTCACCATAGTTATTTTTTATAGTGAATGTGTGTTACTTGCCTGCCCAGAATCAATCCCTCTTTCTTTATGGTACGAGTGCCTTGAATTTATCTTTGGAGACATTCCTTCCTCATCTACTTTTTAGGGTTTGGTTGGAAGTGATATCAGTCACACATTCAAGGATGGACCCCACTTATCCTATCAATGTTTGCCCAGCAACGGTAATCAGCATGGAACCAAACTGGGGATGCAATTAACATAGGACTTAGTGATGGACCCTGGTGATACTGCTTACACACAGAATGAAGCCAAAGCTTTGCCTGGAGCCACAGCCATAAGTGACTTACCCCTTGGGTTCCCTCTGTCACAGTGACCAGTGGCACTAGAGAATCCCACATCTCCATTTGCATGCTCCATCAGCAAGATGCATCTGAAGGATGATGCCAGACAACCCAGTGTATATGAAACAATCCAGTGTACATGAAAGAGAAATGTTTATAGCTTCAGGCCAGTGAGATTTGGGGATTGCTTATAACTGCATCTTAACCTAGCCTATCCTGGCGGATACAGGTAGGAAGTAGAGCTTGATGAGATTACAGAGGAACAGGAATCAAAAGCTTATTCAAGAAGGCATTTTTTCAATTAATGGCTGCCTTAAAGAATAGAAAAACATAGTTTTCTAGGTATGTTTGCCAGTGATGTTAACATTCAAAACCTCACATTTTACACTGGTGTATTGACATAGAATGTTTTCTTCCTTTCCTTCTCTCTTTCTTTTTGTAGCCACTTAGTTCTGATTTAGCTTGTCTAACTTAGCACTTTAAAAAATCCTTTTCATTTTGAAATAATTACACATGCACAGGAAGTAGCAAAAAATAGGAGAGACAGATGCCATACACATTTCTCCCAGGGTCTCCCAATGGTTACATCATATATAATTAGAGTTTGTTATAAACTCAAAAAACTGGCATTGACACCATGTGTGTGTTTAGTTGGATGTCACTATATTACATATGGAGATCCACCTGACTACCACTCCATCACCTCCAGCCCTCTCTCCTGTGGCCCTTTCATGATCACCCCACCATCTCCCCTCCATCATTGCCCTGCTCCTGGCAACAACTAATCTGTTCTCCATCAGTATGATTCTGACATGTGGAGTATAGTATTTTCGAGTGCATTCTCTGTATAGCTTTTGCTTTATTGTGGTAAAAGTCGCATAATATAAACTGTACTATTTTAACCACATTTAACTGTATAGCTCAGTGTCACTAAGTATATTCATATTGTGTGCAACTCTCATCGTCATCCATCTCCCGAATTTTTTACCTTCCTAAACTGAAACTCTGTCCCCATTAAACACTAACGACCCATCTCTCCCTTGTGGCTCAGCTGGTAAAGAACTCATCTGCAATGCGGGAGACATGGGTTCGATCCCAGGGTTGGGGAGATCACCTGGAGAAGGGAACAGCTATCCACTCCAGTATTCTGGCCTGGAGATTTCTATGGACTGCATAGTCCATGGTGTCGCAAAGAGTCGGACATGACTGAGAGACTTTCACTTTCATTTCACCCATCTCCTCACCCTACCCCTCCCCATACCACACCCCTGGCATCAACCAATGTACATCTACCAATGTACTCTCAATGACTCTGTGAATTCGACTATTCAGGTACCTTATATAAGTGAAATCAAACAGTATTTGTTTGTACCTAATGTATATTGGAATGCATTTTATGGCTAACTTAATATATGACCTACAAACAGATTGTATATTCTTCTTCCTTTTTTTTTTTTTTTTGTTTTTGTTAGTGGTTGCACAAAGCTTTTTTCCCCCTTTAGGTTACTAGGTTATTTTATATATACATATATATATATATATATATATATATATATAAAATATGGAAGGAATGATGCTAAAGCTGAAACTTCAATACTTTCGCCACCTGATGCGAAGAGTTGACTCATTGGAAAAGACTCTGATGCTGGGAGGGATTGGGGGCAGGAGGAGAAGGGGACGACAGAGGATGAGATGGTTGGATGGCATCACTGACTCGATGGATGTGAGTCTCAGTGAACTCCGGGAGTTGGTGATGGACAGGGAGGCCTGGCGTGCTGCCATTCATGGGGTTGCAAAGAGGCAGACACGACTGAGCGACTGATCTGATCTGATCTGATTCCTTCTATGTACACTGAGATCACATTAAGCAGTGTTATATGTTTTGCTTCAGCCATTAAACATAATACAATTTAGAAAACTCAAGAGAGTGAAATAGTTTCACTCTTTCTGTTGCTCTTTCCTATTTCCTGGTATTCCAAGATTCCTTCTTTCATCATTTTTGCTGGTTAGAGAATTTCCTTTTGGCATTCTTTTAGGGTAGGTCTGATGACTACCCTAATGTTGTTGATGACTTTAGTTTTAGTTCTTAGTTTTCCTTCATCTGAGAATCTCTTGATTTATCCTTTCTCTTTGAAGGACATTCTCACTGGATATAGAATTCTTATGGGCAATTCTTTTCTCTCAGTGCTTGTTTCCTTCTGGTTTCATTCTTTCACATCAGAAATCTGCTATCCTTCAGATTGTTTTTTTTTCCCTATGGGTTAAAGAGTGACTTCTTTCTATTTTTAATTTTTTTTTGTCTTTAGTTTTCAGAAGTTTGCCTATGATACATGATACATTTTGTCATGAATTTCTTTGGGCTTACCATGTTTAGTGTTTGTTCAGCTTCTTGAATCTGTAAGCTTATGTCTTTTGTTAGACTTGGGAAATTTTCAGCCACTTTTTACCTAACTACTTTTTCAACCCTGTCTTCTTTCTTCTTTGTTCCAGTTACTCAGTTGACATAAAAGCTAGAATTTTTGCTATAGTCTCCCATGCCATTTTCCTTCTTTTTAGTTGATTTGATCTCTGTTTCTCAGACTGGGTAATTTCTGTTGTTCTAATGAGGGATTTTATTGCAGATTTTTATAAATTTCAATTTAAAATTTCAATTTGGTTTTTCCGTATACCTTCTACTTCTTTGTTAAAACTTGCTGTTGTGTTTTTTGTTTGTTTGTTTTAATTTGTTTCAAGCATGTTCATAATTGGTTCTGGAAGTGTTTTTATGATGGCTGTTGGGAATCCTTGCCAGATTATTCTAACACCCGTGTCATCTGAGTGTTAATGTCTATCGATTATCTTGCTTCATTCAAGTGGAAATCTTCTTGGTTCTTGGTAAGATGAGTGACTTTCGATTGAAATCTGGACAATTTTAGTATAATGCTTTGGGAGTCTGGGTCTTATTTAAATCATGTGTTTTAGCAAACCTCTCATAACACCCAGCAAGGAAGAGAGTGCTGCTTGGTGACTGTCATGTGGGAGGTCTTCTACTCGCTTCCACTGACACTGGGGGCTCCTTCCACTGGGAGCTCCTTCTTGCTGGGGGGAGGTGGGCAATCAAGTTTCCCAAGAGGCTCCATTTGTAATGTCCTTGCTCGGAGGGAGGAGGCGCCTAATGACTACCTTTACCTGATCCACTTACCCTGTGGAGGGAGGTTCCATCACCACTGGGTTGTTGTTGAGGTCCATTATTGCTGGTGGGTGGGAGCCCAGACTCCCTGCTTCTCAAACACAAGGAGAGGGGGGTCTTTTTAGAGTTTGCTGAGGGTGGAGTCTATGCTCTCCATGTGGGCTGTGATGACAGGGATGGTGGTGGACCAGTTTTTCTTCTGGTTTTGGCTGGAGCAGAGTGATTATGCTCTAGAAGTTCTCCGTCTCTCTGGGATGTCCCTTTCCTACTCCTTTGGTGAGAGAGAAGGCTTCTCTGTTCTGTCCCTGTTGGCCTTACTTTATGTTGTCTGCTTCTCCAGTATCTTATGGACCCTGTCTGAGAGATTCTAGACTAAAAGGGGACCCAGGGCACTCACAACTGTGTCACTCCTAGGACACTGAGGTCCTGGTCTACTTCACCTTTTTCTCTACATCTTGAGGAGTACTTACATGTTGTTTATGCATAATATTCAGGGTTGTTATGTCTTCTTACTGAGAGGAATAGAGAAGTTACATGTACTCTATCTTTTCAGAAGAAGAAGTCCAGATTTTTTTCAATAAAAATAAACTATTGAATCATGATTATTTTCACATTTATTTTTACCTTATGACAATTACTACTAAAGTTTGCATAGTTATCTAATATAGCTGTCATTTGCAGAATCAATATAGATCATTCAAAGACATCAGTGGTCTCGCTGCTTTATAATATTAATTTAATGTATTTGCCTGAAAACAACCAATGGTCTCATAGGACACATTCCTATTTGTGGTAATGTTTGACTCTATTTCAAGTTCTCCAACACTCTCCTAAGAGTTATTTAAAAGGAGTAAATCTCTTCATGAGCTCACAGTGAGCTGACAATCTAGAAAATAGTCCTCATTTTTCATCCAGAGTCCTATCCAGAATTCTCTTTTGTACAGTGTAGCTCATTTTGAGAAGCAATACTTATGATCTATTGCAACTCTTTGCATGCACAGACCTCTTGTTCTTCTTATTCTTCCTCATTGTGCTAATTTTCATGTCCTAATTTTGTCTAAATTTGCCTTACAAATAGAGCATATAAAATGCAGTCTTTCAAAAATTAAGCTGTAACTGTGCCAAGAGTAAGTTGGCACTGTTATGAAGGCATGATGTTAGCACTTGTACAGCTCAGATCGTGAAATGGAGAATTATTTAAGGAACAAATGGAAAAATTTGTAAGAGCATTAACCTGTCTTTGGAGAAATTGGCCTAATGCTTCATTTTTTCAACCATTGTTTCTCGTATTTATAGAAGCCCTCATGGAACAAGTTTATAGGTTTGCATTTTATTTTATTTTTACTACCAGAGTGGAGTCGTCTTTGAGGCAATTGAAACTTTTAATTGTCTAGCAATCTGAACCTGTTTCCTTCTATTAATAGTCCAGTAAGCTCTTTAACAGAGACTGAGTTCCCAGAAGGTCTCCTGATAAATTGCACATCATATTTGGTGGGGGGTGAGGAAGGTGGGAACAAGTCCAACCATTTGTATCCTGAAAAGCATTTTTAAAAATTGTGTTTTCTTGTTACAGGATTCCATTAATAGGTGGTTGCCAATTCTTTAATGAATTAATATAAAATCCTAGCTAAATATTACCTATTCACCAAATAGCCATGCCCAGATATGAGCAAAGTGTTGTATTCTACACTGTGGGGTAGGAGCACAGACATAGAGAAATGGTCCAGATCCTACACGGCCCTCAAGAAAACAAGAGGCAAGACACACAGTCATGACCATGATGTAACAGGACATTAAAAAAAATGTCAAATTGTAAAAGCCCAGTGTTGGAAGCCTGCTGGGTGAAACAATGAGGCAAGATTGCCCAGAGGAAACTGAGCTGCATAGGATGTGAGGTCATGGTGGAGGGACCTGAGTGATGCTAAGGAGGTGATGCCACATAGAGCACGTAGTGGTCCAAACACAAAACCAGGAAGGATGGACGGTCCTGCTGGGTGGAGGAAACCAGGAAGGAGCACTTTGAGAAGAGGAGCTTTGCAGAAGGAAGAAGGAGGTGAATAGTGACTTAGAGTGGGAGTTCACACTTTGACAGTTTTGGGAATTTGGTGGAAAAATTTCTCTGTTGTCCTGAGACCACAAGGATGCTTGGCAAGTTCAGATACAAGGCAGATATGTGATCAAAGTGCTATTCTAGGAGGTCACATTCTGCAGTGGTGTTATTCTATATGTTGGAAAGCAGAAAGACAAGAGGCAGAAGTGCCAATGCAAGGTTAAGATGAAAAATCAATTTCCAACCCACCAAATCCGGTGATCACAATGGAAATAAAGAGGAAACAATTATTATGAAGGAAATGGTAACAACTTGGTTTCTGACTGAGTGCAGCACAGTCACTAGGAGTCAGGAATCAGCAGCAAAAACTCTGAGCCTCGTTGTAGCCATTTTTGGAAACCACTCTGTAAATCACTTAAATTGTTTGATGAAAAATGGAAATTATATTTTTAGAACATTTATCCAAGATCACTAGACAAAGCTAGCGGAAGTGAAGGAATTCCAGTTGAGCTATTTCTAATTCTGGAAGATGATGCTGTGAAAGTGCTGCACTCAATATGCCAGCAAATTTGAAAAACTCAGCAGTGGCCACAGGACTGGAAAAGGTCAGTTTTCATTCCAATCCCAAAGAAAGGCAATGCCAAAGAATGCTCAAACTACCACACGATTGTACTCATCTCACACGCTAGTAAAGTAATGCTCAAAATTCTCCAAGCCAGGCTTCAGCAATATGTGAACTGTGAACTTCCAGATGTTCAAGCTGGTTTTAGAAAATGCAGAGGAACCAGAGATCAAATTGCCAACATCTGCTGGATCATGGAAAAAGTAAGAGCATTCCAGAAAAAACATCTATTTCTGCTTTATTGACTATGCCAAAGCCTTTGACTATGTGGATGACAAGAAACTGTGGGAAATTCTGAAAGAGATGGGAATACCAGACCGGCTGACCTGCCTCTTGAGAAACCTACATGCAGGTCAGGAAGCAGTAGTTAGAACCGGACATGGAACAACAGGCTGGTTCCAAATAGGAAAAGGAGTACGTCAAGGCTATATATTGTCACCCTGCTTCTTTATCTTATATGCAGAGTACATCATGAGAAACGCTGGTCTGGAAGAAGCACAAGCTGGAATCTAAGATTTCCAGGAGAAATATCAATCACCTCAGATATGCAGATGACACCACCCTTATGGCAGATAACTAAAAAGCCTCTTGATGAAAATGAAAGAGAAGAGTGAAAAAGTTGACTTAAAGCTCAACCTTCAGAAAATGAAGATCACGGCATCTGGTCCCATCACTTCAAGGGAAATAGATGGGCAAAGAGTAGAAACAGTGTCAGACTTTATTTTTTTGAGCTCCAAAATCACTGCAGATGATGATTGCAGCCATGAAATTAAAAGATGCTTACTCCTTGGAAGGAAAGTTATGACCAACGTAGATAGCGTATTCAAAAGCAGAGACATTACTTTGCCAACAAAGGTTCGTCTAGTCAAGGCTATGGTTTTTCCAGTAGTCATGTATGGATGTGAGAGTTGGACTATGAAGAAAGCTGAGTGCCAAAGAACTGATGCTTTTGAACTGTGGTGTTGAAGAAGACTCTTGAGAGTCCCTTGGACTGCAAGGAGATCCAACCAGTCCATTCTGGAGATCAGTCCTGGGTGTTCATTGGAAGGACTGTTGCTAAAGCTGAAACTTCAATACTTTCCCACCTGATGTGAAGAGTTGACTCATTGGAAAAGACTCTGATACTGGGAGGGATCAGGGGCAGGAGGAGAAGGGGACGACAGAAGATGAGATGGTTGGATGGCATCACCGACTCGATGGACATGGGTTTGGGTTAACTCTGGGAGTTGGTGATGGACAGGGAGGTCTGGCATGCTGCAATTCATGGGGTTGCAAAGAGTCGGACATGACTGAGCCACTGAACTGAACTGAACTGATCCAAGAAATTCTGAAAAAAAAAAAGTACAGAAATAATAAGGTGGTTATAAGAGACAATAGAGAAGATATGGAATCAGCCTAAATGTCCAACAACAGATAAATGGATAAAGAAGATGGGTCCATATATACAATGGTATATTACTCAGCCATTGAAAAACGTTGAAACAATCCCATTTTCAGCAACATGCATGGACTTGGAGATTACCATATTAAGTGAAGCAAATTCTATAGAGAAATACAAATATTGTATGATATTATATGTGAATCTAAATATGACACAAATGAATTTATCTATGAAACAGTAATAGACTTACAGTCATAGAGAACATACTTGTGATTGCCAAGGGGGAGGGGAGCAGGGGAGGGACAGATTGGGAGTTTGGAATTAGCAGATGCATATTATTTTATGTAGGATGGATAAACAACAAGTTTCTGCTGTGCAGCATAGGGAACTATATTCAATATCCTGTGATAAATCGTTATGGAAAAGAATAATAAAAAGAATGTATACATATACATATAACTGAATCACTTTGCTATTCAGTAGAAATTTACACAACATTGTAAATCAGCTATACTTCAATAAAATCTTTGAAAAGATGGAGAGAGAGAGATGGTGGAGGTGAGTATGTTTGTTGGTCAACAAAGCAGAAAGGAAGAAATTGTTCACAGGATCAGTTGGAGATACTGAATAGCATGATGGAGTGAGGAGGGAAAATTCAAGAAATGCAGTATTGCTTTTCTAGTATAGGTCAAATGGATAGGAAGGACAGTGGAGATGGCCAGTGGAGATAAACACTTTAATGTCTTTCCCTCCAAGTCAGGAGAAAATGATGAGAAGATGGAGACACATCTTGAGAGGCAGCTTGTGTCAAGGTCAGTGTCACAGAAGTGGAGCTGTATTCACTGTCTTTCCTGCTACCTCTGTGACTTTAGGCAAAACACTTACCTATCTACTTCTGCTCTATTGACTATGCTAAAGTCTTTGACTGTGTGGATCAAAACCAACTGTGGAAAATTCTTAAAGAAATAGGAGTACCAGACCACCTGACTTGCCTCCTGAGAAATCTGTATGAAGGTCAAGAAGCAACAGTTAGAACAGAACATGGAACAACGAACTGGTTCAAAATTGGGAAAAAGGAGTACATCAAGGCTGTAAATTGTCACCCTGCTTATTTAACTTATATGCAGAGTACATCATGTGAGATGCTAGGTTGGATGAAGCACAAACTGGAATCAAGATTACAGGGAGAAATATCAATAACCTCAGATATGCAGATGACACCACCCTTATGGCAGAAAGCGAAGAGGAACTAAAGAGCCTCTTGATGAAGGTGAAAGAGGAGAGTGAAGAAGTTGGCTTAAAGCTCAACATTCAGAAAATGAAGATCATGGCATCCAGTCCCATCACTTCATGGCAAATAGATGAGGAAACAATGGCAACAGTGAGAGACTTTATTTCTTTGCCTCCAAAATCACTGCAGATAGTGACTACAGCTGTGAAATGAAAAGACGCTTCCTCCTTGGAAGAAAAGTTATGAGAAACTTAGACAGCATTTAGAAAGCAGAGATATTACTTTGCCAACAAAGGTCCATCTAGTCAAAGCTATGGTTTTTCCAGTAGTCCTGTACGGATGTAAGAGTTGGGCTATAAAGAAGGCTGAACGCCGAAGAATTGATGCTTTGGAACACTGGTGTTGGGGAAGAGTCTTTTTTTTTTTTTTTTTTTTTTTGAGATTGTAAAATTTTATTTTATTTTATTTTTTTAATTTTATTTTATTTTTAAACTTTACATAATTGTATTAGTTTTGCCAAATATCAAAATGAATCTGCCACAGGTATACATGTGTTCCCCATCCTGAACCCTCCTCCCTCCTCCCTCCCCATTCCATCCCTCTGGGTCGTCCCAGTGCACCAGCCCCAAGCATCCAGTATCGTGCATCGAACCTGGACTGGCAACTCGTTTCATACATGATATTTTACATGTTTCAATGCCATTCTCCCAAATCTTCCCACCCTCTCCCTCTCTCACAGAGTCCATAAGACTGTTCTATACATCAGTGTCTCTTTTGCTGTCTCGTACACAGGGTTATTGTTACCATCCTTCTAAATTCCATATATATGCGTTAGTATACTGTATTGGTGTTTTTCTTTCTGGCTTACTTCACTCTGTATAATAGGCTCCAGTTTCATCCACCTCATTAGAACTGATTCAAATGTATTCTTTTTAATGGCTGAGTAATACTCCATTGTGTATATGTACCACAGCTTTCTTATCCATTCATCTGCTGATGGACATCTAGGTTGCTTCCATGTCCTGGCTATTATAAACAGTGCTGCGATGAACATTGGGGTACACGTGTCTCTTTCCCTTCTGGTTTCCTCAGTGTGTATGCCCAGCAGTGGGATTGCTGGATCATAAGGCAGTTCTATTTCCAGTTTTTAAGGAGTCTCCACACTGTTCTCCATAGTGGCTGTACTAGTTTGCATTCCCACCAACAGTGTAAGAGGGTTCCCTTTTCTCCACACCCTCTCCAGCATTTATTACTTGTAGACTTTTGGATCGCAGCCATTCTGACTGGTGTGAAATGGTACCTCAAAGTGGTTTTGATTTGCATTGCTCTGATAATGAATGATGTTGAGCATCTTTTCATGTGTTTGTTAGCCATCTGTATGTCTTCTTTGGAGAAATGTCTATTTAGTTCTTTGGCCCATTTTTTGATTGGGTCATTTATTTTTCTGGAGTTGAGCTGTAGGAGTTGCTTGTATATTCTCCACCAGAAATTACTAGAACTAATCAATGACTATAGTAAAGTTGCAGGATATAAAATCAACACTCAGAAATCACTTGCATTCCTATACACTAATAATGAGAAAACAGAAAGAGAAATTAAGGAAACATTTCCATTCACCATTGCAACAGAATGAATAAAATACTTAGGAATATATCTACCTAAAGAAACTAAAGACCTATATATAGAAAACTATAAAACACTGGTGAAAGAAATCAAAGAGGACACAAACAGATGGAGAAATATACCATGTTCATGGATTGGAAGAATCAATATAGTGAAAATGAGTATACTACCCAAAGCAATCTATAGATTCAATGCAATCCCTATCAAGCTACCAACAGCATTCTTCACAGAGCTAGAACAAATAATTTCACAATTTGTATGGAAATATAAAAAACCTCAAATAGCCAAAGCGATCTTGAGAAAGAAGAATGGAACTGGAGGAATCAACCTACCTGACTTCAGGCTCTACTACAAAGCCACAGTTATCAAGACAGTATGGTACTGGCACAAAGACAGAAATATAGATCAATGGAACAAAATAGAAAGCCCAGAGATAAATCCACACACATGAACACCTTATCTTTGACAAAGGAGGCAAGAATATACAATGGATTAAAGACAATCTCTTTAACAAGTGGTGCTGGGAAAACTGGTCAACCACTTGTAAAAGAATGAAACTAGAACACTTTCTAACACCATACACAAAACTAAACTCAAAATGGATTAAAGATCTAAATGTAAGACCAGAAACTATAAAACTCCTAGAGGAGAACATAGGCAAAACACTCTCTGACATACATCACAGCAGGATCCTCTATGACCCACCTCCCAGCATACTGGAAATAAAAGCAAAAATAAACAAATGGGACCTAATTAACCTTAAAAGCTTCTGCACATCAAAAGAAACTATTAGCAAGGTGAAAAGACAGCCTTCAGATTGGGAGAAGATAATAGCAAATGAAGCAACTGACAAACAACTAATCTCGAGAATATACAAGCAACTTCTACAGCTGGGGAAGACTCTTGAGAGTCCCTTGGACTGAAGTGAGATCAAACCAGTCCTAAAATAAATCAAAGGAACATTCATTGAAAGGACTGATGTTGAAGCTGAAACTCCAGTACTTTGGCCACCTGATGCGAGGAACTGACTCTGATGCTGGGAAAGATTGAAGGCAGGAGGAGAAGGGGATGACAGAGGATGAGATGGTTGGATAGCATCACTGACTCCATGGACATGGGTTTGAGCAAGCTTCAGGAGTTGGTGAAGGACAGGGAAGCCTGGCGTGCTGCAGTCCCTGGGGTTGCAAAGAGTTGGACACAACTAAGTGACTAAAAAACGACTTACCTTTCTACCTGTCAGAGTTCCCTAGATCTGTAGTTCCTAATGATACTTATGTGGGAAGGATACGATAAGGAATAAATCAGATAAGTTGCACAAAGCATTAGCAGGATATCTGGCACATTGTAATCCAATAAATGATATGATTGCTGTGGTATTTTTCTTCCACGTATTTCTTTTTGGGGTGAAGAAAGGCTCATGAAATTCACTGCTTGAAATAGTAGGGAGACAGTTTAGCTATTTCAGGCAACCTATTTTTATTTAGCCTCAAGGCTTTTCTGAGAAGTAAATCTACCCAGAAAATATTTGCATTTTAATAAGGACCTTCAAACCTCAAGAGAGAGGATGGTAGAGAAAAGGAGATTTTGCCTCCTCAAATAGCATGCAGCAAATGGACTTAGGCTTGCCTTTGTGTAAGTTGAACCTGTTCGGTACCATGCTTGTAGTAGCATCTCAAAAAACCTTGTAGTTAGTCTAAACTAGTCAAAATAATATGTTTAGCTTGAAATAATTTCTAAATTCCCTTAAAGTCATTACAATATGAGGATTAACTCCTGTGAGGTCAGGCCACTGAGCAGACCCCTGTAACCTTCCTTGTAACCCCTGATTTCTGTTTCTTAGAAGCCTGGATCTGTTGATGCATCTGGGACATGGTGATAAATACTATGGAGGATTAAGTCAGAAAATGATTTATAAATTTGGTTGGTACATTCTTGGTTTTAAATTAGCAGTATAGTCAAAACAATGGTTTTTCCAGTAGTCATGTACGGATGTGAGAGTTGGACCATAAAGAAGGCTGAGCATTGAAGAACTGATGCTTTCGAATTGTGGTGCTGGAGAAAAATCTTGAGAGTCTCTTGGACAGCAAGGAGATCAAACCAGTCAATCCTAAAGGACATCAACCCTGAATATTCATTGGAAGGACTGATGCTGAAGCTAAAGCTTCAATAGTTTGACCATCCGATGTGAAGAGCTGACTCATTGGAAAAGACCCTGATGCTAGGAAAGATTGAAAGTAGAAGAAGAAGGCAACAGAGGAGGAGATGGTTGGATGGCATCACCAACTCAGTGAACATGAATTTAAGCAAACTTGGGGAGATAGTGAAGGACAGGGAGGCCTGGTGTACTGCAATCCATGGGGTTGCAAAGAGTCAGACATGAGTAAGTGACTGAAAAACAACAAAAAAATCCACACCAAAGACTATTTGTGAGAAGGAAACATTGGCCCAAACTGCTAAATATGTTTTGAGCCCAAGTTCTTTTTCCAGTGTTGCTTAATTGCCATAAATGCATATTTACATTTTAATCATATATGTATTTGTGCTGAGATTGCAGTTAACAGCAGACATCCATTTTATACTTTGAGACTTCAAAAGGTTTTTCAGGTGTGTAAAATAAAGATTTTGGACTCGTTTTAAAAAATAAAAAGAAATTAAGTGAAAGCTGAGCCCTCTTAGGTTTCAAACTACATGATTCTGTATGTGTCACTACTTACAGCATGTTTGCTGAGGACAATTATTTAAAAATCTCAATGAACATTGCAAAAATTTTGCTGGATATTGAATCAGAATTGAGAAATTGAATGGTATATTTTGGGGGTTAAGTGTAGGAAATAGGAAATTCTGTGAAATAATATGTTGCAAGAATACAGATCAATTGACTTCTCTGCATCTTAGGGCAGTGTTCTGCAATTGAGACACATGAGAGCAGAAAGGCTTTGGCAGAATCATTGCCATGATCCATGTAGTGATGATGTCCTGGATGGGTGAGCTCACGTCTGGAGGTGAACTCCCCCGTTATGATATCATGATGGCTATTCTGAATCTGCAAACGCAGCAGGTTTCAGCTGAAACATGGACACGTTTCATCTCTCAGTGATAACAGGTTAGTTACGGCAGACACAAGACTGGCATTTTGCACAGCAACACTTCATATCCTGCTTCCACAAGCAAAAGGCCAAGTATAGCTTTTTTTTTTTCAATTGGATTGGCATTGTCCTCTTTTTCTATATGGGCTTCTCTGGTGGCTCAGACAGTAAAGAATCTGTCTGCAATGTGGGAGACCTGGGTTCAATCCCTGGGTTGGGAAGATCCTCTGGAGAAGGTAATGGCTACCCAGTCCAGTACTCTTGCCTGGAGAATTCCATGGACAGAAGAGCTTGGTGGGCTACACAGTCCATGGGGTCTCAAAGAATCAGACATGACTAAGTGACTAACACTTCTTTTTTATACAATGTTATTTTTGAAGAATATTTTAATATTAAAGTTTTGTTTTTAATAAACAACTAATTTGCTCTTTTCTGAAAAGAATGTTCACTATAAAAATGAAGATATTTTATATGCACTCTAAATTTTGACCCTTGTCTTAACCATCTCTCTGATGGTTTCCTAATCTTGTCAAAACTATAACTCTCTCTATCCATTTCATGATTTCAAATAAATAAGCCTGATATTTTCTCACTAAACTACTCTTTTTTTGGTGAACATTTTTGGAAACTACATTAAATGTTGCTGCCAGGGTAATACTACCAGCAAATATATTCATTTGCTAGATGTTTTAGATTGAGTGATATTAGAGGTCTGGTCCTTGACAATAAAGATGGACAATGCAGGACATTTACAGAGGAGAGTTCTTGGGTTCAAATTCTAAGGGTAAGAGCAGGAAGCAGGACTGAGCAGAGGGAGATCCCCACCCACCCTGGGGGAAGCCCTGAAATTGAGATGAGTCTTCAGAGCAGATACATGAAGACCCTGTAGGTGCCAGGCAGGCTCATCTCCTCTTGTGTGGAACCACACTTCCTTGCCACCCCCAGGAAGTCATCCTGCCTGTGTCAGCAGAGGGAAACTTCTGGAAAGGCTGTGGGATGGAATCTGGCTTCACAAATAGGGTTGGGGATGTTGCCCCCTACAAAGAGTTAGTGTCTTTAAAAATTGTGGAGCTGCATGGATCCCAGACTCCATAATAATCTTAGAAACATGAATTTGGTAAAGTCTGTGGAAGAAATATATACATTCCTGGAAATTACTTATATGACACTACTTGTTGAGGTGATCAGAAATTCTATCACTCAAATTTATTATTTTAGGGGCATTCTTTATCCATCTTCCTCTGGTCTCTTTTTTTCAAGGTAGTTTCAGAATCAAAGTTACATGGAGATAAATTACATGGAATTTAGAGTTAGACTTTTCAGGATTAAAGATTTGTTAGAAAACAGCATTTGAAACCAACAAAACTATCCCTGACTAATTATTATCAATCTTTATTGATAATAATTATTGTTTATTTATTGTCATTCATTTGTTTATGGTCATTGACTTTTTACCTCTCCTGATTAAAAATGTGTGGCTTCTCAAAGACATCATAAAACTAAAATATATTTATTTCAAAATTATTGGCCAAACTAAAATTTTCTCAGATTAAAGATTGCTGAATTTATATGTTTTGAATCCTTTATCTTTTTAATTTTCTTTGTTGAAGTATGTGCTTAGTTGCTCAGTCATATTTGACTCTTTGCGACCCCATGGACTACACCCACCAAGCTTCTCTGTCCATGGAGATTCTCCAGCAAGAATTCTGGAGGGGGTTGCTATGCCTTCCTACAGGGGATCTTCCCAACCCACGGATCAAACCCAGGTCTCCCAAATTGCAGGCAGATTCTTTACTGTCTGAGCCACCAGGGAAGCCCTTGTTGAAGTATAGTTGATTTATAATACTATGTTAATTTCTGCTGTACACCAAAGTGACTCGATTATTTGTATATATATATATGTGTGTGTGTGTGTGTGTGTGTGTATATCCTTTTTCATTTTCTTTTCCATTATGGTTTATCGCAGGATATTGAGCATAGCTCCCTGTGCTCCACAGTAGGACCTTGATGTTTATCCATTCTTTATATACTACTTTTCCTCTGCTACCCTCAACCTCCCAACTTTCTATGTTTAGCTGCTTTCAGCCATTTAGGAAAACAGAGCCCCTCCAGTGGTGATGCTGACTGCGGTGGTTCTGCCTGAGACATCAGAGCCCGTCTTTCCTTATCTTTAAGTTGTGATAATTAAGTCCCTCTTGTTTTTTTGTGGCTCAGCAATACCATCTACCTCTTTGCCCTCATTTTCCAAAATGCAGCTTTCTTTTCTCCTTTACTCCTTCTAGTTATTTTTCACTCAGCATGTTTTTGAGTCTGAGTATAACCAACCCATCAGATGGAAAAGTGAGGACCTTAGAACCTACTTGATGGGCTAATCTTTTGAAGACAGGGTTTGTGCCCACATCTCCTGCAGCCCTTCAAAGGGCTTTATGGGAGGAGGAATCAGACTGGCTGATGGTGGGATTATGCTATGGGTGACGGAGCACAGTTCATAAATTCTGAGCAGAGAAATGGGATTATTCCATATACAACAAGGATAATTAAAGCTATAATCCTAACAGGCTCATTTTGTTCAAAGCTTTTATATCAAAAATATTAATAAGATGCAAAGACTTTCCAGTCCTCAATATTATTGTTAGTGGACTTCTCAGTCTAAAGTGACTCTGATGGTAAGAAATGCATTTCTCCTTCATCTTGGACACATCCTCGTGTCCCTATAAACATTTCATTTATCTTCACACATATTGAAGATGGACTAGGTGACCTTTAAGAGTCTTTCTAAGACACCAATAATATACTCTCTGCTGAAGGGGATTACACTACTTCACTAAATAATTTAAATTTCTTCCCATTCAGTTCAGTTCCTATTTTTATCAGATCTGCCTTTTCAGTATATCACTGGCCACTTCTACACACATGTGGTATCTACATCCTGCAATGAACCCCAGCTCCCTCCTCTGTCCCCTGTTTTTACACCTGAATTTTTTCGGCCACTGCAATCATTTTCCCCTTACAATCAATCCTGGAGCCCTCGACTGTCTACTCCAGAATCTCAAATATTTCCCTACCTTCCATATGCAGTGTTAGGACACTGGCTCAGGTCTTATCACTTTCACTCTGACCTGTTGAATCAGCCCGTTGACCCTGACTCTACCTCTAATTTATCTAAAGCAGGCATCATGCTGATGTCCTAATTGTTTCTAAAATCCAGCTTGGTTATCTCACTTCCCTGGAGAGCCCTCTGTGCTGTCACAGGGTCCAGGCCAAACTCTTTAGCATTCAAAGTTGATCACAATCTTCCTACCTTCTTTCCTCAGCAAGCTCTCAGAGAAGGAACTTTACTTCGTTGAGGAGTAAATTTGCTGATGAATGTAAAAATGTCTGAATAGAGAGGAAAAGGTGAAAGCTGTCCTGATGATTTTTGATCATTGCGCAGAAGGAAGGGGTTGGTTATTAGATTCAAATGGGTGCGGTACAAAGGACCCCTTAAGATTCACCCACTTGAGGCTGTAGGGAGGTGTCACCCTGTTTGACATCTGAGAAGCTCAGTGGAGCAGACGAAACAGCAGCTGCTCCAAGTGGTTGACAGCACAGCCCTGGCCTGGACGTTCTTTGAAAGGCAAAGTGACAGGTGAGTTAGAAGTGAAACAATGGGGTGACCTTCCAGTGGCCAGGGTCTTAGAGAAAAATAATACTTTTGGAGACACACCTGGAATTCCCTCTTAAAAAAAAAAAAAAAAAAGAAAAGAAAAAAAGCAAACAGATACTTTCACACATTGAAAAGAACTAAATTAAGTGGTTGGCTACAAATGAGCATTTAGGCCTAGCCTTACTCCTTGGAAGCAAAGTTATGACCAACCTAGATAGCATATTCAAAAGCAGAGACATTACTTTGCCAACAAAGGTCCATCTAGTCAAGGCTATGGTTTTTCCAGTGGTCATGTATGGATGTGAGAGTTGGACTGTGAAGAAATCTGAGCGCCGAAGAATTGATGCTTTTGAACTGTGATGTTGGAGAAGACTCTTGAGAGTCCGTTGGACTGCAAGGAGATCCAACCAGTCCATTCTAAAGGAGATCAGTCCTGGGTGTTCTTTGGAAGGAATGATGCTGAAGCTGAAACTCCAGTACTTTGGCCACCTCATGCGAAGAGTTGACTCATTGGAAAAGACTCTGATGCTGGGAGGGATTGGGGGCAGGAGGAGAAGGGGCAACAGAGGATGATCTGGCTGGATGGCATCACCAATTCGATGGACGTGAGTCTGAGTGAACTCCGGGAGTTGGTGATGGACAAGGAGGTCTGGAGTGCTGCAATTCATGGGGTCGCAAAGAGTCAGAGACGACTGAGCAACTGAACTGAGCTGAACTGAACCAGCCTGGGAGAATCCCCCTTGGACATTCTGTGATCTTGACTCCCAGGACCGGTGACAGGCTCTCCTACACGGATAGGCAACTTCCCCAATGCATGCTGGCTTTTTCTTTGCTGCCCACAGGCACCTCTGAACTCTGGAAGAATCAGTTTCCTCTTTGTGAAGTTCTCCTTCTTTCCCTACCTATCAAAATTTAAAAGCTGGATATTAAGAAGCAATTTAGACCAAGTTCTGTGTTCTTTTTCAGAGACAGTATCAGCGGTAGGAAACACTGAGGAGAAAGAGGGTCAGATGTTACTGCCCACGAGGCCAAGACTTTAAAGAACACAAGTCTCAGACCAAATGCTGTCTATCACATATACTTAACACCCACACACACGTATACAAACATGTGCATACACACAGGCACACACAGGATACTACCCATAGACACACAGGCACACGTGGTCACACACGGGCATACAGACACATACACAGACACACACAGGAACACACAGAGGCATACACAGACACACAGTCAAACACTCAGGCACAAAAACAGGTGCACACACATAGACACACAGGCTTGTTAGCAAGCAGCTATGAAACAGTGTGTGTATGTCCCATCTCTAGGTTAGTGCTCCAACCACCATCGTGCAGGGTAAGTTCCCTGGAGGCAAGGGAACCATGCCCTGGCTCAGTCTCAGCTCTGTGTAGAGTGGCAGGGAGCCTCCAGAAATCCATCACACCGAAGGACCACAGAGTTGCTGCCTGGACACCAGAGTGGCCCAATACGTGGATCACCCCAAAGTGAGGAATACCTTGCAGGCAACCAGTCTACACACCCCCAGCTATGACATCACACCTTCTGCCCACGTGCTGATACACTACCGCTCTCCCAGATGCAAACCCTTTCCTGACATTCACTGCCTTACTTAGCCACATGTGTTTAAAATGGGAGTAACGGAGCACTGTGGGCTTCCCAGGTGGCTCAGTGGTAAAGAATTCACCTTCCAAGTAGGAGACACAGGTTCAATCCCTAACTCAGGAAGATCCCCTGGAGAAGGAAATGGCTACCATCTCCAGTATTCTTGTCTGAGAAATACCATGGACAGAGGAACCTGGAGGGAGTTCATGAGTTTGCAAAAGAGCTGGACACAACTTAGTGACTAAACAACAACAACACGACAACAAGCACTGTAGTAAGCTGGCTCTGGTGCACTTTCTGACACAGTGCTGGCTGAACAGTGCCGGACTATGGGGTTTCTGCTTAGAGGAGCCAAAGGCCTTGTATTTAGACCTCTCTCTGTAAGTTACAGCCATGAGAGCAATTTGGCTTATGGCATCATGTAGGAAAAGCATATCTCCACTGCCTCATTTTTGAATGACCTTGGACAAGTTACTTTTCTGATCCCCTCTTTTTCATCTATAAATTAAGGTAAAGATCCAGGCATGTAGATAATCTATAAACATTATATCCAGTGGGTTCCAGAGTCCCCTTGGAGCCAGGGTGGTGGAGTCCAGTGGCAAATTTGCAAGTATTTTATGAGACATAGTAAAAACATCACTTACCTAACTATTTTACTAACATTTCCCCATTTTGTGTGTTTTTATTCTACTTAAGTGTATAACATACTGTTGTACAAAGATAAATCCTTTTTTCAACTCTGTTTTCAACATCTTCATGTAGCTGATAGCTTGAAATCAGACATGTTAGAATGTTCAGACCATGGAAATTAGCAAGCACGAAAAATCAGAGTTTGATCATCTTATTGGTTATCTCCAGATTTAAAAAAATACTGGAAAGAATGTCAATAATGTGGATTAAGCTTAAACATGTGTCATTTTAGTGGTTCTTACATAGTGAAGAGCATGAAAGATTGAAGAAATAGAAAAACTACTACTGATCCTGTTAAGTTGCTAACACCACTGACAAGCTATTGAAGTTACAATGTAGGGCATTTGCAATCACACTCATTTATTAAATGCCAATATTGATCATCTATAGGCACAGAGTTTGGCAAAAATCAATGAAAGTATTTTGTGAGTTTATGTCAAAATAGAAATTACAAAAGAATATTGCCCATTTCATTATTTGCAAATTGTGGGTTAATAGATCTGCATCATTAATTTTTATAATAAAGTTAATTATACATATTATATATATAAATATAATGAATTAAGCCTTTGACTGTGTGGATCACAATAAACTGTGGAAAATTCTGAAAGAGATGGGAATACCAGACCACCTGACTTGCCTCTTGAGAAACCTATATGCAGGTCAGGAAGCAACAGTTAGAACTGGACATGGAACAACGGACTGGTTCCAAATAGGAAAAGGAGTACGTCAAGGCTGTATATTGTCACCCTGCTTCTTTAACTTATATGCAGAGTACATCATGACAAACACTGGACTGGAAGAAGCACAAGCTGGAATCAAGATTGCTGGGAGAAATGTCAATAACCTCAGATATGCAGATGACACCACCCTTATGGCAGAAAGTGAAGAGGAACTCAAAAGCCTCTTGATGAAAGTGAAAGTGGAGAGTGAAAAAGTTGACTTAAAGCTCAACGTTCAGAAAACAAAGGTCATGGCATCCGGTCCCATCACTTCATGGGAAATAGATGGGGAAACAGTGTCAGATTTTATTTTGGGGGGCTCCAAAATCACTGCAGATGGTGACTGCAGCCATGAAATTAAAAGACGCTTACTCCTTGGAAGGAAAGTTATGACCAACCTAGATAGCATATTCAAAAGCAGAGACATTACTTTGCCAACAAAGGTCAGTCTAGTCAAGGCTATGGTTTTTCCTGTGGTCATGTATGGTTGTGAGAGTTGGATTGTGAAGAAGGCTGAGCGCCGAAGAGTTGATGCTTTTGAACTGTGGTGTTGGAGTAGGCTCTTGAGAGTCCCTTGGACTGCAAGGAGATCCAACCAGTCCATTCTGAAGGAGATCAGCCCTGGGATTTCTTTGGAAGGAATGATGCTGAAACTGAAACTCCAGTACTTTGGCCACCTCATGCGAAGAGTTGACTCATTGGAAAAGACTCTGATGCTGGGAGGGATTGGGGGCAGGAGGAGAAGGGGATGACAGAGGATGAGATGGCTGGATGGCATCGCTGACTTAATGGACATGAGTCTGAGTGAGCTCCGGGAGTTGGTGATGGACAGGGAGGCCTGGCATGCTGCGATTCATGGGGTTGCAAACAGTCAGACACGACTGAGCAACTGAACTGAACTGAACTGAATATTTTTTGGGTAACTAATTGTTAAAAATTTACCAGCGCTCTTTTGCATATATTTTTAAAAATTCCTCATCAAATGTTATATCTTTCATGAACTCTTTCGGATCTTGTCTAAATCAGTATGAAATTCAGCATCTGGTCCCATAGCAAATTGTATTTATTCAAAGTGTTTTATATGCTACAAAGTAATTAGTTGTGCATATATCTGTTTATCTCTTTATGTGGTAAACTCCTAGACAATTAAAAAAAATGTGTTATGCATCTCAGTTTTAGTATGACCCGTATCACCTAGCATAAAGCTCTACACAGCAAGAGTCTCAGGATGTATTTTTTCAAAAAATCGAATATTTCACCAAGCTCAATTTAAAATCTAGTTTCACTTTTCCAGTTTAGAAGGTTTTTTCCATTGTCCACTCATAAATTACTCAACAATAGGAGTGGCTTTGAAGTCAAGGAATTAAATTCATATTTTTCTTTCTCCGTATTAGTGACATGGACAGCATCAGTAAATCTCTTAAGATTTGTCTTTTTTTTCCTTTAAGACTAAAGAAGCTTTCTTCTTCACAAAGCTACTCTGAGTAAATGGGATAACTTTGTGCCAGTATAAACCTATTAGGTATTGAGCCAGTTCTTCTCTGCAATTTTTTTTTTTTTTTTACATCTGAGATTCTTCCCCTAGTCTTTGTCTATTAAAAGTAACAACAATGATAAAAATATTAGTAATAATGATAATGTTATTGTTAGTAATTTTATGTATCTACTCTGTTTCAAATGCTTTCATGTCTCATTCATCAAATCCGCCTCACATCTCTACAGTTAAGAAACTGAGTTACAGAGCAGTTAAATAACTGAACTTGGGGCTATAGAGGGACAGTCTAAGTTCAGAATTAAATTTGTCAAAGTAGTTTTGGTCTTCCAGAAGAGACCATCTTTTGAGAGATAAATTTTTGTGTTGTAAATAAGAGTATGACGGAATCAGAACACAAGTTTATCTGCAAACTACGAATTTGAAAAATAATTCAAATCACAACACAAGAGGCAAATTTTCTTCCCTCAGGAGATAAAATTTTACTGTCTGGGAGAGGAGGAGGGAACAAGAGAGAAGGGAACCGCTGCAGGCTTTGATGTTGGTGTGGTCCCAGAAAACATGACGCTATGCTGCTCAGCTCTGCCAGGTTGGCAAAGGAGACTTGTCCTGCAGATATTGTGGGTGGACCTGAGAACTCACGCCTAGGCTACAGACTGGGGGTGGGGATCTGGTCTCCCAAAGATGACTCTGCCAGCCCTGTTCCAGCTGTGAGAGAGCAGAGTGTGGCAGCCTGCATGGTCTAAGACTGGGGCCTGCGAGAACTCCCTGGGGCTCTGAGGTTCCCGGGATCACAGATGAGAAACTCAACAGTTTCCCACAATGAAAGGTGTCAAGAGGATGGAAAGCATCCTCCAACTACAAAGAAGCCATGCTTTCAGCAGACCCACAGGTATTGAAAACAGTGTCTACAGACCAGATGGAAGAGGATGGCTCCACACAGACAACACAACATGTGTTATGCTTGAGATTTCAATTCCGAGTTAACTGACTTTTCACCTGGGGCTGTGGAGTGATTTTTAATCTCACCAAGTTAACTGAGGGATGATTAAAAAACATTTTATGCAGTATTAAATTAGATTACAGAAACTAAATTTAGGATTCTTACAAACTATATTTCAGTTCAGTTCAGTTCAGTCTTTCAGTCATGTCTGACTCTTTGTGACCCCATGAATCGCAGCACGCCAGGCCTCCCTGCCCATCACCAACTCCCTGAGTCCACTCAGACTCACGTCCATTGAGTCAGTGATGCCATCCAGCCATCTCATCCTCTGTCATCCCCTTCTCCTCCTGCCCCCAATCCCTCCCAGCATCAGAGTCTTTTCCAATGAGTCAACTCTTCGCATGAGGTGGCCAAAGTACTGGAGTTTCAGCTTTAGCATCATTCCTTCCAAAGAAATCCCAGAGCTGATCTCCTTCAGAATGGAGGGACTCTCAAGAGTCTTCTCCAACACCACAGTTGAAAAGCATCAATTCTTCGGCGCTCAGCCTTCCTCATAGTCCAACTCTCACATCCATACAAGACCACTGGGAAAACCATAGCCTTGACTAGACGGACTTTTGTTGGCAAAGTAATGTCTCTGCTTTTGAATATGCTATCTAGGTTGATCATAACTTTCCTTCCAAGGAGTAAGCGTCTTTTAATTTCATGGCTACAGTCACCATCTGCAGCGATTTTGGAGCCCCTAAAAATAAAGTCTGACACTGTTTCCACTGTTTCCCCATCTATTTCCCATGAAGTGATGGGACCAGATGCCATGATCTTTGTTTTCTGAATGTTGAGCTTTAAGCCAACTTTTTCACTCTCCACTTTCACTTTCATCATCTCAGACATCCCAAGAAACCAGGTCACAATTTTTTTTTTAATTTCAGAATGTATTAATAATTCAATGTCAGCCTAATTAAGGAATACTTACTCCTAAGTCAAGAGTAAGGAAAATGGGGTCCTACATTTTAGAAACTATGTTTTTAAAAAATAATGGTTCCCTGATAAAAATTTAAGATCAAATGTTAAAGGACAAAATGTTAGAATCATACCACTAACTATATAACCTCAATTACATTTCAGTCTTCTATCCCCTTATAACTGTGGATAACTCTGGGATGTCTGAGAAATCATTAAAACATGATACAGTGTAATAACGTCATTTTCTATCTTGTCAGAATGTCAATTTCACATCTTTTTGAGAAAGAAAGCTTCCAATTGTGTATCTCACTGGGAATAATGAAGTATCTGCATGAGACACATCTGATTTAAGGCAGACCTTAGGGCCCCAGATATTTTATGTGTAAAATGAAGTTTATTAGACTATCTGCCTAACTCTCATATTCTTCGTTTCCCTAAAAATTCTGAGTGAAAATAAGCAGACAGGATTCTAAAAGAAAATACTTACCAAAGCCGCTTCTAATATTTTTTTCTGCCCATATTTTTGCCAGAGTAATTTGGAATTAATATAAAGTAACTCTGTAGTACAAGTTGCTTGGCTTCTTCCTAGCTGATTAATTTCAGGCCCCCACATTCCAAGATGAAACTTCAGAGTTCAGCAGCCTTCACCAGACAATCCACTCTAGTGCTCCTGTGTGCACTTGAAATTTGGGAAAACACTAGGGATTATAGCCCACCTGGAACAATCTAATAGCAGTTTCCATGGTAAAAAGAATGACCTAAATAACCTCATTGGTTTCTGTGATGCCCCAGTTGCATGGCCCAAGAAAAATGCCACACTTCATTTCATTCACACGCTGTGATGCTTGGTGGCATTATTGTTCTTTGCATATGTGTATTTATTTCAGGACTATCTCAGCTCTCACCATAAAATCTTGTTTCTTGCCTTAATGCAGATTCTGGCAGCTTACTAAATTTCCAGTGCATCTGAGAATTTTAAGAAATTCAGTGGGAGGAAATGGTTATCTGTGAAGTTCCGTGGCAGTTTCAGCACTGGAAATATACCTGCATTTCACATAATTAGGGTTGGAAGATAATGTGGCTGTGAACTCTCAGATACTAAGCAATGAGTTTTTTCTCCAAAGGTTATATTATTCTGCTTCAAACTAGAAGTATCATTGGTACCAAGACTCCTTGGGTACACTTTTTAACAAATAAATCTGCTGCAGAATGACATCAGCATCATTAGAAGTTCAGCTGGCCAATAGTAGAATGTGCTGGCATACAAGCTTTCCATCAAAACTAATAATAAGATTCCAAATGATCATAAAGTTCAGGCAGTGGTGCAAGGTATGTGTGATGATCACAATCCATTGCAAATTTGAGGGGACAGTCAAGGGGGATCAAACTTCAGACAGGTATACGGTCAGTCCTCCTAGAGACAAGAGTGAAAGGCAGCCAACAAGGGTACTTCTGAATTTATACAATGAAAAATAATCAAGGATGGATCAGCAGGAAACCGAAGGTGGTGCCTCAATAAAAAGTCATGGTTCCTTACCCAGTTCCTGGACCTGCGCCAGTCCTCAGACCTGGAACCGGTCACTGAGGGAGAAACAAGATTCTCGGGAGAATAGACCCTGCATCTCAGCAGCAAGGGTACTCAGTGGTAATTCCTAGTCCTTCTCTGAAGTGAATTGTGAACATTAACTAATGCAAGTGTATGATGGGAAGACAGAGATGCTCAGACCTTCAGAGATCCTTCCCCAAGGGTCTAGATTGATATCACTAGCCAGAGACCTCCCAGCGTCATTGCAATCCTCCTAGGAGTGTGGTGGCAGACAGTGGCCAGGAAGTAAATGGGATCACAGTGGGCAATCTTGGTAGCTGACAAAAGCTTCAGTTGGTTCTTGATCCTTGGGCAGTAGAGGCCAGTGAAACTGCCCTTTCTGCCCGAGACTGGAAATCCATCCTGTGTCTTGGTATGAGACAGAATCCGAGGTGGTCCCTATCATATTCCCATTAAGTTAATTGGTCTGGTCTTTACAGAAATATGGTGGATGTCAGCAGAATTCTACAAACTGAATCAAACAGGAGCCTTCATTGTAGTTGTTATGCTGAGTGAGGGACCTTTACTGGTAGAGATGAACAGAAATTCTGCCCTCCAATATACTGTCATTGATCTGATGGATGTCTTCCTTTCTGTCTGTATCAGAAAAGAGGATTAGAAATTGTTTGCACTTACTAGGGTCAAATGTTTACTGTGTGGCCCTATGTCTGTTATATCTCCAACTGAATGCCCTACTAGCACAGTCCAAAGGGGGCCTGAACAGGACACTTTGTGGCATGTCATATTGTCACATTGCTCTGATGTATTGAAGACCACAAGGTAACAGGGCCAGATGAGCACAAAGTGTGTATGCTGTGCTAAGACACGTGCATCCTGTAGGATGGAAGACGATGCTCATGAGGGTTAAGGGGCCACCACATCAACCAGGTATTTAGGGGGGTTAGTGGCCTAAGGAACTCAGGACAACCCTTCTGAAGTGAAGGACAAACTCTGGCGTAGTTCACCTCCTACCAGTAAGAAATATAACTCTTGGTAGATGTTTTTCAGATTCTGGAGGCAGTATGGTCCACCTTTGGAAAGTCTCTTCTATCTGATACACGGGTTGGGTGGAAGGCTGCCAGCTCCATCAGGGCCCAGGTAGGAAAGAGGTCTGAAATGGAAAAAGCATTAATGAATGATACATCATTCAGAAAACAGCAACTGAAACACCATTGGTCCCTTGTAGAGAATAGACCACAGAACACCAAGTGGCCAGACTCATGTGGCCTGAGCTAGTGTCTGCTGAACCACCAAGCCAAGATCAGGTAAGTCTGGCAGGGATCTGCTGCCAGATGGAAGTGATGCTGCAAGCCCTGGACACAGGAAGGACCAGATGGTACAGGTTAGCTATGCCAGCAGGTGGTGGAAAGCCCCTTACCATCCCATCTGTCACCCCTCCCCTCTGACTTTCTGTGGGAATTGAGGTTCCTTACAACCATCTGATAGAGGAGGAAGATGCTGGCTTGGTTCACTCATCAGTTTGCTCAGTTTGTTAGTGATGGCTAAAGATGCAGCTCCCAACAGTCCCATTCAGGATGGCCCTGAAAAGCGTGGTGAGGGCAAGTGCTCCCACTGGGCAGGGTTCTGGGAGGTGCCCTTAGTTATCGACTGTGTGTGAACAGAAAAGCGGGACAAAGTAAGAATATCCATAGACTCATGGGGGTTGGAGCTGATCAAACAGGGAAATTTGGAAGATCTGGTTGAGGCGGTTTCAGGAAAAGACAAGGGGATGTACCTATAAAGGTGCACAGGCTGCAAGCTCTTGTCCTGACAGCTGTGCTCAGATCAGACTAAGCCACTGTGACACATGGTGCCTGGAGGATACTTGCTGCCAAGCAGTCCTCCTTTGGGGTTTTGGGTCCACTTTGGGGATAAATGGACAACAGAGCCGCCATGACCTGGGGAGGGGCTCAGGTCCACTGGGAGTGAGGATCTGGGTCACCTCTCCAAGCAGGACAACTGAATTACCAGCCCAGCAGGAGGGACATTCAGAGTGCGTGGTGGAGTAGAGAGGGCTGAGAGGTAACAGGTGGGACCTGAGAAGCAGCTGTTGCACCTGGGCTGTCGTTGCTTCTTCTGACCAAAGAGGAGCCAAAGCTCCTCCCCAGGGGGCAGACTTACTCTAACGCCCTCCAAGAAGTGGTCTGAGTGGTGCAGGGTGGATTGTAGGGAGCAATCATACCATCATGCTCTGCCCAGATTTGTTCTTCCCCTTTCCCTCCCTTCCCTGCCTTTCCTTCACCTCTTTCTTTCCCTTTTCTTCCTCTCATTCCCATCTTTCTTTTCTCTTTTCTTCTCTTTCTTCCCCACTTTTCCTTGCTTCCTTCCTTCCTCCCACCCTCCATCCCCCACTCTCTCTCATTCTTTCTCTCTTTCTTTTTTTTTTTTTTTTTTCCCTCTCTTTCATTCTTCGGCATTATGGGGGCATCTTTGTTTCAGACCCATGCTCAGGGCTAATGCACTCACTGCTGTATCAGCTGCTGGTTTCTCACAACCAGGTCTTTCTGCTCAGCCCTATGGAGCTGCCTCACCTCCAGTTACACTCTCCTTGGGGAGAAGGGTTGGCGGTGGAGGCCCTTCAGTGCCTAGCCTGCTGGCTGGTGGGCAGACCAAGCTGGACCTCCTTGCCTCAACTGCTGAAGCTGCATAGCTCCTGATGCATCTGTCAGAGGCCTCAGTCAGAGCTGTCTGTACTCAGTGTTACCTTCTTCCATGCCTGCCCTCCTCCCTTCATTATAGGTGTTTCTTTGAAAACTTTCCTAGTAAAATTTCTGTATGCCCCTCTGGATCTCACAGACCGTTTCCACAGATTCCAATCTAAGACAGATGGAGATAACATTCAGGTCATTTATAAACCAGAGCAACTTGGGGAATGTTTTCAGTATTAAATCAAGACCCACAGATTTTGAAGAGTGGCAAGGGAATTTGATAGTTCGAACAGGGTATAATCTAAGTATTACTCTAAAATAAATTAATGTGATTTAAAAATAGATTCTTTATTAGCAGTTTCAAAGACTACTTTCCCCACTGTCTAAATTCCTGTGCTCTTAGAGGTGGACAGACCACGTAATTTAAGATGTAAAATCATTTTCTCTCATCAACTCAGTTTTCATAAAATTAAAGCATGAATTTTCTTCCTCCACTAGACATATTTTTTTCTTGGTTAATCCAAACTTTAAAACATTGTTTTTCACACGAATTCATGTTAATTTGACTTCTCCAAAATGCATAGCATAATCCATGCACTTTTTTTTAAACAGCTCCCCATATGAAAACAAAATGTTATTATCAAGTACGTATCTGTGGCTTAAATTTCAGACTCAGAATTTTAGTAAATTCTTTCTGGTAATACCATATGTGTCACCAAGTAATACAGTGCTGTAATGATAATTATGTGCTATAAACTTGCTTTGCATGGGGATCCTGAGCTGGTATGTGAGGCCCACATCCTCTTAGCTACTCACATAACAGCTACAGTTCCTGTTTTGTCTGACTAAATCGACTTAATGTCTTACTGTTCTTTTTTTTTTTTTAATTTAATGGTGAATGGGAAGTTTTAGTTTTAAATTCTGAGCATGCCCAACTCAAACTGAAATAAAAGGCATTCTTTTATATTGACTGGCATTTTCTGTGTTTTAAAACACCAAGATGTTTGACATCCAGTTTCTAAGACACTATATATTAAAGCATTACTGAAAAAAGGAAGTTCTGCTTATTTTCTAAAAACAATTAAAACTAAAACACATATTTCTTTTTCACCCCCTACCCATGATCACAGCCAAAGTACACCATCTTACTCAATAATTTGTTCAACTGTCGTGGTTCCCCAACTTTGGAGAGCTTCAGAATCACTTGGAGAGCTTAGAAAATTGCTCATGTTCTGGAGAGTATGACTTAGTTGGGTCGAGGTAAGGCTTGGGTATATGGACTTTCCCCCCCAAACTCTAGGTGATTCTAAGTTAACACCAACTTTATGTCCAGTGGGAAATAGTGTTAGATGACATAAACTAGTTGTTAATATTTATATACAAATTGTATATGAGGAATTTAATGTCCTTTTCTGATAATGTAAATATTGTTTTTATCTTTCTATACTAAAAAAAATTACTTTGGTGATAAAACCAATGCTCTGAGATGATCTCACATTAGAATAGTCCTCACTTTTGGCAGAATGAAATGCTCAATGGATAATTTCGTCTAATATTTGGTGTTTCCCAGTCTGTATAATAGTTTTTCACATTGGTGAAAATATCACCAGTGCCTAATTTTGTGACCCAGCACATTCATACGTGGCTTCTCTTATGCAAGTCAATGTTAAATCTGTTACTCAAGAAATGCATCCTCATATTCATACTGAATTCTCATTTCAGGAATTTCTTCCTTTTAGGGATTTTTCTAGAAAAAAATTTAAAAATTTAGTTGCCACTCTTGACCAGGGAAGAGTCAAGAGTTTGTTTGCAATCTAAACAAAATCACTTTTCCTATTTCACAGTTTCTTGATTTGATGAGTAAAGGATGATTCTGAGGGCCCCTTATTGAATCACATGTCGGAGTTATTTAGTTTGGAAAAGAAAAAGGACATACCTTCCCCATCAACAACAAGAAAATTACAAAAATAAATATCTAAGCTTGCTGGGGGAGGTAGAATTTGGAGACACAGAAACTCCACTTTTCAGGTTTTTTATCATCTACTGTCTCGTGTTTGGAAATTCATCACCTCCTGGAGCAGAGAAAACTGAGTTGCTACATGCTTTAGTTTCCTGCTTTCTAAATTTTACATAATGGGTTGTTTGCAAAAACTGAAAATTTATTGAAAGTTTTATAAAAAAAATAAGATCGAAATTTGTCCTTTCTTCCTCATTTATTGCAGAAGAAGGACCATTTTTGAGGTTAAAAAAATATTTCTATCTTTGCCTTGATGTTCTTTGCTTAGTAAGTATGAGGGAGCATCCTACCTAAGAAGAGAATGAATTGGATAAGATTTATCTTTATTTTTGCTCCTATAAAAGTCTAACACATATAACGAAGTCTCTTATTCAGAAAGACTGTCATTTTAGAATATGTAAGATTACCTGGATGATTTCTAGTACTGCATTTAAGCACTGCTTTTAGGACATTCTCTGTGGGTTGTCTATAATTAGATTCTTCTTTTTCCTTAGAAGTTAAATGCTAATTTTTACATTGTTGGCAAATGAAAGTTTGATAATTTCAACAAGTCAATAAGGACATGTTCTTTCTCAAAATAGTATCATTCAGAAAACTTACTGTAGGTTAAATTGTTTTAAATAGAAAAAATTTAATTTCATAATATTAAAGGAAAATTACATTAGTGGACATGCAAAGACTCAAGAGATTTAGGATTGAGGGAGGGAATAGGGGGAAGTCACCCTTCTCTTTCTTTGTGGTTCAACATTAATTATTTGTAGCCATAACATAATGGGAAGCTTGCCTCATGATTCATGTTTTGCATTTTCTACCTTATAAAATTTTCCTGAAATGAGTGTATATTTATCTTCATTCTATTTAATTTCTGTCATAATAAGACTTGAGATCTTTCTGTCTGCCTTGATGTGTATGGCTTTTAAAGTGAAAGTGTTAGTCGCTTAGTTGTGTCCAGCACTTTGGGGCCCCATGGACTGTAGCTGCCAGGCTCCTCTTTCCATGGAATTCTCCAGGCAAGAATACTGGAGTGGGTAGCCATTCTCTTTTCCGGAGTATCTTCCCAACCCAGGGGTCAGACCCAGGTCTCCTACATTGAGGGCAATTTCTTTACTATCTGAGCCATCAATGAAGCACATATGGCTTTGAAATTCACACACATATATTTTTTTTTTTTGGTAGAAGCAAATAACACATTGAATGCCCTCTTTTAAGATATTATTGATGCAGTTGATTTCTGTTTTTTTTTTTTAAGATTTCTTGTTAATATAAAACTTAAGAATAGTATATAAAGTTTATTAATATAATTCTTATTGGCAGATTACAATGTCTAAATCTGTTATATGAAAATTAGCACGGGAAATGTTTTCACTAACTTTCAAATGCACATTTGCCATAACTGACCTCTGCACAATTTGATGATTTCTGAAGTGGCGGAAGAAGCCAGTGTGTTTGGTGGGAGATGAGGAAGAATACACTTCTTTGCTGGGTGAACATCATCACTGAGCCCTTTACCAACTTCCTGGTTGTCCACCAAGGCTGAGAATTTACTCAATCATAAAAGATAGTTGGGGCAGGATGTAAAATTGCCTTGTAGAACTTGGTAAATGCCCAAATGTTAAACTCCAAATTAATAGGATATTGCTCATCTCCCACATGTAATGCTAGGATTAAGATCTTGAAATGTAAAGTCAGAATTACTATGAAAAGGATCTGCATGTGTATATTTTCTCTAAAGGGAATATGTGGTATGTAGAGATTTTCGGAAGTTTAATGAACAAAGTTTCTGGAATAGAGGGCAGTGACTTTTCAACACAATGCTTTGGTTCAATTGGAAAAGGCAAGAAAATGTTAGTGATTTAGGAAATATCAGGGTTCAGATTGCTTTCTCATATAAAAGCTTTTGAATAATAACTGAAGATCAAGTTTTATTACCATCAGCTCTGAGGGATTAAAAATTGGTATAAGACGTGGTCTCTAAGGCCTCCCATGTTGTTTAGCGGTAAAGAATTCACCTGCCAACACAGGAGATTCAGGAGACGCTGGTTCAATCCCTGGGTTGGGCAGATCCCCTGGAGGAGGAAATGGCAACCCACTCTAGTATTCTTGCCTGGAAAACCCCATGGACAGGGGAGCCTGGTGGGCTACAGTCCATAGGGTCACAAAGAGTCAGACACAACTTGGTGATTGAGCACACACGTGTATGCATGGTCTCTAAGCAAAAAGCAAGCAGATGAACAAACAGAACCTAATACACACATTCTAGCGTCTAGAATGGATGTGTCTACTTTTCAAGGAAAATGTGATAAATATCCCAAATCATATTTAGAAGTAGTCCAATAGCTGACTCGCTGGAAAAGACCCTGATGCCGGGAAAGATTGAAGGCAGAAATAGGATGATAGAGGATAAGATGGTTGGATGGCATCACTAATTCAATGGATATGAACTTGGCCAAACTCCAGGAGATGGTGAGGGGCAGGGAGGCCTGGCATGCTGCAGTCCATGGGGTCACAAAGAGTCAGACATGACTTGGTGACTGAACAACAGCAATTCCAGGACTAAAATGAAAAGATTTTTCCCTCTGACAGTTGCTTACAGAGATCTCCTGACTGTGGGCTTTAAACTATGTAGATTTTAAGAAAAGTTCAGAAAGGGAATTTCAGTCACAATGAAAAGTCTAGAATTGGAATGATGGTGGTATTTATGCCCAGGAACAGAAGATGGAGTCTAACTGTATTGCTTCTGATAGTCACAGAAGGTTGGGCCTGTATCTGCTCTGGGGTTGGGGGTCTGAGTTTATGGGTTACTTTAGGTAACATGTCAGGAGGGCTCAGAACACCATTGGGTACAGGAGGATGAAAATGAGCTCCTTCCTCCAGGCATGTCTGTCAAAGGAAAAAAGTAAGAGCAGAAACAGTGGTAACTAGAGTCCTGTGGAGAGCAGTAACTTAGCGATATTAGTAATACCCATCTGTCTTTCTCTCTGTTGCTGAGAAGATCCTTCCTTTGCCCAGACACTCTCCACAGTACTCTTCTAAGACCCTCTGTATTAAATAAATTTCATTACTTTTTGTTGAAAACAATCTCTCCTATTTTTATGTAATTAAGTGCCTCATATAAACAGTTTTCACATTCATCCACTGCATGTGAGATGTGAAATTGGTGGTTTCTGGCCAAGGATTGAGATGAAAAGTGAATTTGGTGAAAGTCACCAAGTGGGTGATTCCAGACAATTGATTCACAAAATAAGAGTGTCAGGCCGGAGGGCGACGAAGCCGTCCAGAAGCCAGCAGAGCAGTGGCCCAGGATTGGCAAGGAAATGAGGACTCTTTTCCCTAACATAGTGCTTCTCAATCTCTCCTGTGCTTAGGGGGTGATGTTAAAGATGGAGATCCTGATTCAGCCCCAACAGTCTTCTCATCTAAGAAGCTCCCAGGTGGTTTGCGGAGGCACTTTGAGAGCATGGTTATCCAAAGATGGAGGAGATGGACAAGGGCAAGAAGTCTAGTCTCCTCCAGTCTAGGAATCCTGGACAGAAATTCAAATCAGGACCTTAAAATCCCTCTTTGCTTTCCCACAGGTAAGATCTGTGTTTCGAGGTCAGGGGTACTCATTCAATTAGAAGTTTTGAACAGTGAAATAGTACAAAAACCCTTCTTCCACTACAAGATAGGTGGACAGGAGAGGAAGGAAGGAAGGACGGCATATGACTTGGTAAGAGTGTGCGTGCATGCTAAGTCACTTCAGTCATGTCCACCTCTTTTCTACCCTATGGACCATAGCCCAACAGTCTCCTCTGTCCATGGGATTCTCCAGGCAAGAATACTGGAGTGGATTGCCATGCCCTCCTCCAGGGAATCTTGCCCACCCAGGGACTGAACTTGCATCTCTTCTGTCTCCTGCATTGGCAGGTGGGTTCTTTACCACTAGTGCCACCTGGGAAGCCCAACAACCTGGTAAGAGGCCTCTTGTGTAATCCGGTTTTGAAGCTCTAAGAGCTGAAAAGAGGGTTGCCAGGAGCAAGGTACTGCAAGAAATTGATGAAATTTGACTTTGAAGATGGAAGATGGTGGAGGGGAAAAACAATTAGGATGTAAAGGGAAATTTATTAGAAAGTACAGCGTCAGACCATGGACACTGGTCTTATGGAAATCTTCCTCCTGCTTTACATGGAAACAGTCATCCACTTTCTACTTTAGGGTCCGTTATCTTCGTTCTGTCTAGGAGGGATGGACATGGCATGCATGGGGTCAGGCTCACATTTTCCCTCACTTCATGCTTCACCAATTATAGATAATGAACAACTATGAGATACAGCTACTGGGCAGGGACAGAAGACCAGAAATTTGAGGGTTGGGATTTATTAGCTGCAGTCAGCTCCCTTTACCAAAGAGAAGGGAGAAAATGGTTTCTGTTGTTGCTCTAATGGAACTTGATGGTCACAGTTTTTAAAGCAACTACCTTTGACAGATTATCCTGAAACTTCAGAAACTTACAAGTATTATCAATGGGGAGTGGAGTACAGAGAAACACAGATTTCAGTTGGAGAAGAAAGGGAAATTCAATACCCTGATAGCATTAGCGCTGTGTTTACAGCTGTTGCTGCCGCCCACATGAATAAATGCTCCCTGTGGACCCAGATCAAAGGTGTCGGCTCGGCTGGACCAAGCATGGGGCCACAGTGAAATAATTTTACAGATTTAGCAGAAAGTTTCCAATGGAAGGGCATGTGATAGCAGTCGCAGGTGTTCATAAACACGACGCAGGGTTCAAGCTGCTGTCGGTCTGGAGTTGGGCTGCTCTTCTTACCTCTTTCTTCTGAAATTATGCCCCAGTGGATCAATAATAACCATGGGGGCACCCCTTTGGGAGTAATATTTCAGCTCTGGCCAAGTGTGAGCGTCTGTGCATATTCGATACTTTTAATTTACTGTGTCCATTCTGGTATTAATGTTCCATTTCTAGTGGAAATTTTCTCTATATAGGCTTTTAATTCTAATCTGATTTTTTTTTTAATTTTATTGGAGTGTAGTTGATTTACAATGTTGTGCTAGTTTCAGGTGTCCAGCAAAGTGAATCAGTTATACACATACAGAGAGGCTTTTAAATTTTTAAATTGTATCTTCTTGTCCCTAACTTACATTTGTTTTAAATGTGGCATAATGAATGTGTAAATATGTATATAAGTATATACATATGTCTTGAAAATGGCTGTCTGAAAAGCTAGAAGAGGTGCATTTTTGAAATTTTGCATTCTCCCAAGCATTTTAGGCTGAGATTTTAATGGGAGTGAAGACATGAATGCTCCACATACCAGGGTGATTGACAGAACCCACTTGTATTGTACTTTCCTGCTTTCCAAACACTTAACAGCTCTATTAATTCTCAGTCTCCTTTAATATTGAACAACTCATAATTATTTTCAATGAGATAAATAATACTGAGGCCCTGAAAAATGGTCAGGCCACATAACTTCCGGCTCCATCTTCAATTCTGAAACTGTGAACCAAGAAAATGACCAGTAGCCTGTAATGCAAACAATTTCCATTCTTTTCCCTGTGGTCGTCTGGTTCCAAAAGAGTTCCATTAGGGCACTGAAAATATTGTGGAAGAAAGTTGGACATCAGTTACATGGTAACTTTGTTCAGAATTTTCTCTGGCAAGAATAGGCAAAATTACCCATGATTGATTTAACATTTGATTTTGCATGCTAATTTATTATTTTAAAATTTTATCATGAATGTAAATAATACATGAAAGTTCTAAGTGGCAGGTAAATACATTATAACTCTATGGCTGTTATTGCTAGTGTTTCCAGGACTGCCATAATTAAATGTCATTTACTTGGAATCTCTGTGCTGGGTTTTAATACAAACTACATACTATAGCCTTGTTTGATGTGTTTCATTGACTGGACTTATTTTCGGAGGTTTGAAACAATGAGCAGTGGGAGTTTTTGTTCTCATTGGTATTGCAGATAGAATTCTTCTACTTTTTATTAAAAAAAAGTAGATTTAGAAGGAAATGTTTGGAATGAATGTGCTATATGTTTTACTGGGAGGCTGTTTCTGAAGACATAATGAAGACTTTTAAAAAATGAAATACAGGAGGGCCTGGTCTCAGGGACTTTCCTCAGCCCCAGTTAGCAGTTTGTGTGGTGGGGTGAGGGAATGGATGAGCTGCTGCACTTCTGTAGGGTCTTACATCCTGACATGCTCTCAGGTTTGAGACTGATCCCTGGACTATTATGTGATACTTCTTATCATATATAAGTGTGATGTCTGGTTTTAAATATTGTAGATTCATATATATATATATATATATATATATATATATATGGGAAATAGATGGGGAAACAGTGGAAACAGTGTCAGACTTTATTTTTCTGGGCTCCAAAATCACTGCAGATGGTGACTGCAGCCATGAAATTAAAAGACGCTTACTCCTTGGAAGGAAAGTTATGACCAACCTAGATAGCGTATTCAAAAGCAGAGACATTACTTTGCCAACAAAGGTCCGTCTAGTCAAGGCTATGGTTTTTCCTGTGGTCATGTATGGATGTGAGAGTTGGACTGTGAAGAAGGCTGAGCGCCGAAGAATTGATGCTTTTGAACTGTGATGTTGGAGAAGACTCTTGAGAGTTCCTTGGACTGTAAGGAGATCCAACCAGTCCATTCTGAAGGAGATCAGCCCTGGGATTTCTTTGGAAGGAATGATGCTAAAGCTGAAACTCCAGTACTTTGGCCACCTCATGCGACGAGTTGACTCATTGGAGAAGACTCTGATACTGGGAGGGATTGGGGGCAGGAGGAGAAGGGGATGACAGAGGATGAGATGGCTGGATGGCATCACTGGCTCGATGGACGTGAGTCTCAGTGAACTCCGGGAGTTGGTGTTGGACAGGGAGGCCTGGCGTGCTGCGATTCATGGGGTCGCAAAGAGTCGGACACGACTGAGTGACTGATCTGATATATATATATATATATATATATATATATATATATATACACATTGGAGAAGGAAATGGCAACCCACTCCAGTATTCTTCCCTGGAGAATCCCATGGACAGAGGAGCCTGGAGGGCTACAGTCCACAGGGTCACAGAGTCTGACACAACTGAGCAGGCACACACCATATATATAAATATATATATATATATATATATATTTATACATATATATATTTTTGAGAAATTATTTTTGGTTCTGTTCACAGTAGCCTTGTAACACGTTATCTCATTTTGTGTGAATTGTTCCCAGGTCATCTTGGGAGGGTATATCTTTTGTCTGTTTTGTGTTATCTCCATGAAATGCTCATCCTTTCCTTTAAGTAAAATTGACACTTTTCTTTTATATCCTGATTATGTTTCAAATGTATGTTTCCTGAGAGCAGCTAAGATGATTTAAAATTGTATAAATGACTTAAGTATAATAAATTTGCTGGAATTTTACATTGTGATTGAAGAATTTTGACATATTTCAATGGCAAAAGAAGCAATAATTATATTTACTTGCTTCTATAATGAGTAAGTAAAATTATGACTGAACTCATCTAGTGGGACAAAGTTAAAACCATTCTTTAGAGCTGATAGAGTACGTGACTCTTTAGCTGGTCAAATCAGTTAGTTCCTTCTCTATATTTTCCATTGTATTATTAAGTTAATTTAAAAACAACTAAAATGTGAGGTTTTCACTGATAATTTTGAAAACCTCTGAGAATTGAGAAGGTGGTATGTTTAATTTTTGCTAATTGTATCTTATTTTTTTAAAAAAAGAGACCTATCTGATAAAAGTTTTAAAATAATCTGCATTTACCAACTATCATCATTATTTGTAGCGTTTATTAAAGTAGAAAATATGATAAACATAGGATCTCTAAAATTAAGAAATTATCTTAAAAAAAAACCCATAAAAGTCTAAAGCTATGGAAAATCTTGTCTGGCCACCCACAGCTTCTTTGAAATTTATCTTAACAAAATTGATTTTGAAAAATTTTTTAAATTTTGTATGCCTTTGAAGCAAACTTCTTTACTTTCATAAAAATCTTGAAGGAAAGGCACTTAATATTTCTACCTTATTTAATCGAATACACTCAGAATTTTACAGAATTGTGACTATGAAGAAATGACATTTTAATCTTTAAGACCTAAATATATCTCAGGACTTTTGAAATGTAAATTGAATGAACTGTGATACTTTTCAATAAATGTTGACCTGAAAGTACTTTTAAAAAATTCTGATAAGATAATGGCTATTTTTTACAAATGTTAACATTTTACCGTTAATATTTCCTAACTGTCCACAGACTAGATGTGACTATTTCTTGGGATGGTCAAGGTCTTTCCTCTTCATAAATCCACCTGCCCATCTCCATCTATTTCTTGGGTGGCAGCTGCCAGGTGGACCCTTCATCCTGTTTTATGTTCGACTCCCTCCTAATACTCTGGAGGAAACCCCAAAGGCCTTCACTCCCTATTTTCAACATAATCTTGACCAAACAGGCCATTAGAAAGTAACTTATCTTTTCTTATTTATATTAAAAAAAAAAAAAGAGCTACAAGAACTGTTAACTGTTTTGTTTTGCAAGAAGTACAGGCTTGCCATAGGGAGTCACAGAATTTCTTGGTTGTCTGAAAGGCAGGTTTTTAGACTGGTGCCATTTTTGGATGATGAGCAAGTGACCCCAACATTAGGGGAGGCAGCCCCAGTGTGTGAAGACAGTAATTAAATATTTTAACCCAGAAGATTTAGAACTAGGTGTAGAGACATAATAAAGCAAAACTGTGATATTTACATTTTATGTTGGTGAGGATAATGTGTATATGTTGTGTATTATAAGTACTATGATGCTTGCTTAGGTATCTTTTATCTAGTGTTAAAATATGTAGTTGAAAAATGAATTTGTATTTGTGATTTCATTTAAAAATAAATTACAACTAATATTAAAAATTAGAACTTAAGAATTACTATATTTATAAATTCATTTGGTCTACTCTGGTGGTTCAGACTATAAAGAATCTGCTGTGGATGGTGACTGCAGTCATGAAATTAAAAGACGTTTGCTCCTTGGAAAAAAAGCTACAAGAAACCTAGACAGCGTGCTAAAAAGCAGAGACATCACTTTGCTGACAAAACTCCATATAGTCAAAACTATAGTTTTTCCAGTAGTCATCTATAGATGTGAGACTTGGACCATGATGAAAACTGAGTGCAGAAGAAGACTATTTAAAGTTCCTTGGACAGCAAGGAGATCAAACTAGTCAATCCTAAAGGAAATCAATCCTGAATATTCGCTGGAAAGACTGATACTGAAGCTCCAATACCTTGGTCTTTTGATACAAAAAGTCGACTTATTGGAAAAGACCCTGATGCTGGGAAAGATTGAGGGCAGGAGGTTAAGTGGGCTACAGAGAATGAGATTGTTGGATGGCATCATTGACTCAATGGACATGAGTTTGAGCAAACTCAGGGAGATAGTGAAGGACAGGGAAGCCTGGTGTGCTACAGTCCTTGGGGCTGCAGAGTTGGACACAACCGAGCAACTGAACAACAAGAGTAACAATAATAAAATCACTTACTAGATTTTGAAGATCTTTTTAAGTGTGTGCAAAGGCTTTGTTTGCTATGGCAGACATATTTGTGGGGAAATGGAATATGGTAATTTTATAAATACATGTTGAAATAACTTAGAGCTTTTAATTGATTAAAGGTTAACAGTCCTATAAAATATGATAATATTTGCAAGCTAAATTTTAAACTTCTAGATAAATTTCACTCTTGACTTTGTAATTTTCATAAATTAAATAGTAATTAAGAGCACAAATATCAATTCTGCCTACCATTGCTCTATGAAAAGGCTAATCTCAAAAGCACCCCAAATTCTGCCATTGACAGTTTAAAGGGTAGCATGATTGTTCAGTCTAAGAGGTTTTGATTAGAGTGACGACAGCCGGGCAGGGTAATGGTGATGAATGATCGAAGGGGTAGTGATCCATGCTCTGAAATGGGGATCCTTTGATTCAGATTCAAATAATGTTTTCTGACTATTTATTCAACATTTAGTGGGATTGGGAAGAAACCAATTTTCCATTCAAAGAAACTGTCAGCATGACAGAAACTCAGAGCAACTCATTTCTATTGGAGAAGCCAGAACTCATGTTATCACTTCCCTCCCAAATATTTCCTGTTTCTCTGAGTGCCCTTCAGTTTTGTTTGCTTATCAATTGGTTGGTATTTGTGTTCACATGTGTGCTATTTTCAAGCCAACTTCTCAGAAGCATTGTAAAGGGTTTAAAGTTGAGATTAAACATTTCAAGCAGTTTCTGGAACACTAGAGAATGGGTTATTGGCTTCCAGAGTTTTCCTGGCTGCCAAGGACAGTAGCAGATGTATATTGCAAAAACACTTGGTGAAGATTGGTTGGCATTTTAGTTTCCCCTCCAGGTGGCTGGCTGCTGTAGAGATTAGGATGAATTTACACTCCCTCAAAGGAACATAAAGGATTGCCTAGGAGAGCATTATTACACTTCCCAGCACTTTAAAAGAGCCTCAGTGCAAATTGATCCAATTGTTGGATCTAGAAATTTTACAGAAAGGGAGTCAAAGCCTCTCCATTGTTTTCCAGCCAGCTGAGATGGAGAGTGATGATGCCTCATTCCATAATAGGGACAAGAAATGCTAACGGGGTTGGGAGGGGAAGTCTCAGGGCGACTGAGTCTGAAATTGCAACCAGTCAGTACTTGGAAATGAAGGATACAAGCATAGGCCAAAAACCAGAGTACAAAAGAAGGATGCAAATATATCCGGGGAGAACTGCCATTAAAAAGGATACAGGCGCCTTATGTTCATTATTTACAATAACCAAGATGTGAAAGCAGCTTAAATATCCATCAGCAGATGAATGGATAAAGATGTGTTACACATAACCAATGAAATACTACTCAGACATAAAAAATTACAGGTTGTTTCCAAGTCTGCATACATGCTCACTTACTCAGTCATGTCTGAGTCTTTGTGACCCCATGGACTGTAGCCCACCAGGTTCCTCTGTCCATGGGATTTTTCCCCACAAGAATACTAGAGTGGGCTGCTGACACCTACTCCAGGGGATCTTCCTGACCCAGGGATCAAACCATGTCTCCTGCATTGCAGGTGGATTCTTTACTGCTGAGCCACCGAGGAAGCCCCTTTCCATGTCTGGGCTATTGTAAATAGTGCTTCTATGAACTTATGGCCATGTATACATCTTTTAAAATTAGAGTTTTTGTCTTTTCTGGGTATATGCCCTGGAGTGGAATTGCTGGATCACATAGTAACTCTATTTTTAGCTTTTAAGAAACCTCCATACTGTGAGAAATAGATTTAAGGGCCTAGATCTGATAGATAGAGTGCCTGATGAACTATGGAATGAGGTTCGTGACATTGTACAGGAGACAGGGATCAAGACCATCCCCATGGAAAAGAAATGCAAAAAAGCAAAATGGCTGTCTGGGGAGGCCTTACAAATAGCTGTGAAAGGAAGAGAAGCAAAAAGCAAAGGAGAAAAGGAAAGATATAAGCATCTGAATGCAGAGTTCCAAAGAATAGCAAGAAGAGATAAGAAAGCCTTTCTCAGCGATCAGTGCAAAGAAATAGAGGAAAACAACAGAACCGGAAAGACTAAAGATCTCTTCAAGAAAATCAGAGATACCAAGGGAACATTTCATGCAAAGATGGGCTCGATAAAGGACAGAAATGGTATGGACCTAATAGAAGCAGAAGATATTAAGAAGAGGTGGCAAGAATACAGAAAAGAACTGTACAAAAAAGATCTTCATGACCAATTTAATCACGATGGTGTGATCACTCACCTAGAGCCAGACATCCTGGAATGTGAAATCAAGTGGGCCTTAGAAAGCATCACTACAAACAAGGCTAGTGGTGGTGATGGAATTCCAGTTGAGCAATTTCAAATACTGAAAGATGATGCTGTGAAAGTGCTGCACTCAATTTGCCATCAAATTTGGAAAACTCAGCAGTGGCCACAGGACTGGAAAAGGTCAGTTTTCATTCCAATCCCAAAGAAAGGCAATGCCAAAGAATGCTCAAACTACCACACAATTGTACTCATCTCACATGCTGGTAAAGTAATGCTCAAAATTCTCCAAGCCAGGCTTCAGCGATATGTGAACCGTGAACTTCCAGATGTTCAAGCTGGTTTTAGAAAAGGCAGAAGAACCAGAGATCAAATTGCCAACATCTGCTGGATCATGGAAAAAGCAAGAGAGTTCCAGAAACACATCTATTTCTGCTTTATTGACTATGCCAAAGCCTTTGACTGTGTGGATCACAACAAACTGTGGAAAATTCTGAAAGAGATGGGAATGCTACACCACCTGACCTGCCTCTTGAGAAACCTATATGCAGATCAGGAAGCAACAGTTAGAACAGGACATAGAACAACAGACTTGTTCCAAATAGAAAAGGAGTCCATCAAGCCAGTATATTGTCACCCTGCTTATTTAACTTATACACAGAGTACATCATGAGAAATGGTGGGCTGGAAGAAGCACAAGCTGGAATCAAGATTGCCGGGAGAAATATCAATAACCTCAATAACACCACCCTTATGGCAGAAAGTGAAGAGGAACTAAAAAGCCTCTTGATGAAAGTGAAAGAGGAGAGTGAAAAAGTTGGCTTAAAGCTCAACATTCAGAAAACGAACATCATGGCATCTGGTCCCATCACTTTATGGGAAATAGATGCGGAAAGAGTGGAAACAGTGTCAGACTTTATTTTTGGGGGCTCCAAAATCACTGCAGATGGTGATTGCAGCCATGAAATTAAAAGACGCTTACTCCTTGGAAGGAAAGTTATGACCAACCTAGATAGCATATTCAAAAGCAGAGACATTACTTTGCCAACAAAGGTCTGTCTAGCCAAGGCTATGGTTTTTCCAGTGGTCATGTATGGATGTGAGAGTCGGACTGTGAAGAAAGCTGAGTGCCGAAGAACTGATGCTTTTGAACTGTGGTGTTGGAGAAGACTCCTGAAAGTCCCTTGGACTGCAAGGAGATCCACCCAGTCCATTCTAAAGGAGATCAGTCCTGGGAGTTCTTTGGAAGGAATGATGCTGAAGCTGAAACTCCAGGACTTTGGCCACCTCATGCAAAGAGTTGACTTATTGGAAAAGACTGATGCTGGGAGGGATTGGGGGCAGGAGGAGAAGGGGACGACAGAGGATGAGATGGCTGGATGGCGTCACTGACTCGATGGACATGAGTCTGAGTGAACTCTGGAAGCTGGATTGACAGGGAGG